>NW_021605377.1:12125244-12182744 GCF_004785775.1 Grammomys surdaster | reverse complement strand
ATATACAGAGCATCAATCCAGGCAATATGCTTCTATGATTTCACAGAGAAGACCACATTTTTAGAAAGGATGTACTCCAAATAACTTACTCTCTAAATAAGCAATATTTTACATGCAAAATAGCTATTAACTCAAGTAATTTTCTTGCTATAAAATAAATGCTTCTTTATTGCTGTTGTTGTTGTTACAGTCTTTGGAAGACAAAGTCATACATAACCTTGAGTTTCAGCCAGAACGAGATTGATATTACTGAATACAGTCTGGAATCCATTACACATCATGTATAAATTGTAGGTTACTCTATTGTGTTTTTTTTCTTTCTTCTTTTTGCAGCTGTGGCTCCAAAGCTTTTTTTTTTTACATCATCAGTTTCAGGGGAAACAGCAAGCTTATCTGTTACACATTCACACACGCTCTTTTTCTGGCGTGTGATACATCACACTCATGAGACTCCTTGTGTATTCTGTTTTCAAGATGTTACTAATTTATTTCAAAATCACCTAAGCATACTTATTTAAATAAAAATTATGAGAAAGGACCTATTACTCATGAAGAGGAATATATATTCCGGAAAGAAATCCCAGTGAAACACGTGGTTCTCCTTGCACAGACACTGAATTTATATTCCATAAGCCCTCCCATCATCATGTCTTTTAGAATTTAGATTTCATTATGGATTCTGCATTGCTGTAATAGCCTCTATAATAACCATGTCAGGACTAACTAGCTCACCATTGATATGATTGAAAAATACGTACCCTATATCAGAGAAGGTACATTGTACAGAGCTTGGTTTAAAGAAGACCTGTCTTTTATGATAATTGCTTTACAGACTATGACAGTTTTAATCTTAGTGAATATGAGATTTTGCCATCTGCATAGTATAGTTATACTGAAAGCTTTAAATACATTGTGCTCTGACAGCGCAATAGGCTAGGTTTTCTTTTAATTATAAATAATGGATTAAGACAATGCCATATCAATTCATTCACTCACCCATTATGCACTTTTATACATATTGAGTACTGTGTTACTGGGTTGCAGATAAAAGATGAATATAAAGTGATGAATGTTCTATAGAGATGTCTATATTCTGTTGAGCTAAGTATAGAATTATATTGTTATAGTGGTTTTCCATCTATACAACAGATTCAGAGAATACAGTTATATTCTGTTTCCTGTTTTAGTTATGATTGAATACCCTGAAATTGTGAAATACAATTCTAATGAGTCAAAGGAGGCCAGTCATGAAGATGGATGCTTACTTTGGCAGAAGACAAAAATCAAGTTTCTGAGCTTTCAGAGTTTTTGAGTTTTAGAATAGGGAAATTTTAGGAAGAAATGGGACTAGAAATGCAGGCAACTTTTTTTTGCTAATACTATAAATCTTTTTTTTTTTACACTCCTTAGTGCAGTCTCATCAAGTAAATACATTCCAGCCTTCTTCAAAACAAGAAATAGCATATAGTTAGAATATATAGAACTTTCTATTTCTTGGGAAATGAAGATTTTAAATTTTTGAATTCAATTTAAAACATTGGTTCACATTACTAATCTAAAACAGAATGTACAACCATGACAGTTGCATAATTCTAATTATTCACAATATTTACAATTGTTTTATATTGTAAGAAAGTCATGTAAGCCACCTCTTACCAATCCTGAATGTTAATAGTGAAAATGCACAAGATGTGAAATAACATTTATTAAGTGCTATGACATAGGGTTTTACTATAAAAGCGTTATCTCACTTACTCTTAACATATTGGTAGAGGCTGAAAATGAAGTAATAGCATATGTTAAAAGCAAGGTAAGAGGTTCATTAAGTGAATAATAAATTCCAAAAGAATAGAGCTTGTCACATCTCCTGAAAGGGCACTGTCCTTATTAGTACTAGCCTGTGCTTTGGCCTGATCTACCTACATTTTCTAACCTCTAACTAGGTAGAGGTTAGATAGATCATTTCTTACATAGATCATTCTTTATTTTCTCCTATCATCAAAATTTCTCGGAATGGAGTTATAAAATTCTCAAATTAAAGTATGTAAAAGACACAATGCTATTCATATCATTTTAGTGCCCATCAATTGGATACTGTTTTTTGTTTGTTTGTTTGTTTTTTGTTTTTGGAAATGGTTTACATGTTTGTTGGTTGTGTTTCTTTTAGTTCTTTGAGAAATCTGAAAAATGTGTTTTTGATGATATTCATCCACCTCCCCCACCTCCTCCTAAGTTAACCATCTTTGCTTCCTACCTGCATTACGTCTTACTTTTTTATTTTTATTTTTTTGTAAACACTGGTTTGTATTTCTGATGTCCATCTTCTTTGTAGTATTTGGGTGCTCATTGGAGTTTGCTCAACTGACCATGGGCCATACTCTTAAGGAAAACTGACTCATCACAGACCAGCAGTTATCAATTGATAACAATTTCTCAGTCAGGAGTACTGCTTTATCCTTTCGTACATTGTACATGTGTGAGTTTTATATTATATTTTTGGCAATAGCTCTTATTCTTTTCTTTTTCCCTTGAGAATATGTAAAATAAGATTTCCTTCTCAGTCCTCTCATAAAACCACTTACCAAGCTCTACTGAAATAGAAGCTAGCTCCCCTCAAGAAGTAAGGGTGGGGTTAGAGAGATGGCTCACTAGTTAAGTGCACTGACTGCTCTTCTAGAGGTCCTGAGTTCAATTCCCAGAAACAACATGGTAGCTCACTACCATCTGTAATGGGATCTGATGCTCTCTCTGAGTCTGTATGAAGACAGCTACAATGTACTTCTATAATAAATAATAAATAATAAATAAATAAATAAATAAATAAATCTTAAAAATAAGAAAGAAGGGTAGAGGGTGATGAAGTAATAGTAATAGCAGTAGTAGTGTCTGTAAAGGTCAGACCCAAGGTAGACTATCATGAGAAAGTCACATAGAAATTAACTCAGATGATACCTACAAAACGAAATTGAGAGAGACACTGGATGAAGACAGTCTGTGTCTGATCCTCTATTTAGATGAGTAAAATGTGATCATTCTTTTCACTACCAAGAAGCTTGCAAAGTTAGTCTAAATAGTAATCCAATGCCTGTCTATTCACTAGCATAAGCCATAAAAGCTCACTGAACTAAGGAAAATATGGTGTTCTTCCTCTTTGGGAGATTCCGTGTGTTTTATTGAATTATTCTTATTTTTCTTTAATAAATCTCCCCTGCCTATACTCATTATTTGTTTGTGTTTCATTATTGTTCTTAAACAAGAAACAACAAACTAAAATGCCACTGACTTTGGGGTGACTTTGGTGACTGTGATCCTCTCTTGCCTTAATTGACCAGACAAAGCTCACTAATAACAGAAAAAAGTTCTGTTACTGTTACTCTAAAAATGCCCTCACATCCTATCTATTAAAATAAAATTTCATCCAGTGGGCATTAAATATATCTACTTGAATTTCTTCCTCCATTCAGACCAATACTTAACATTTCAATATTAAGTTGTATATGACTATAGAGGCAACCTCTACTTTCAAAACTATTCATTGTCTATTGGCTCACTTGACATTTTAAGAACAACAGATAAACACCTAAATCCCAAATCGTAGTATTTCAATCACTTCTCATTCTTTCTAAAAATGGTTTGCAGTACAGCATAGTATGTTTTATACTAATATTTTAAAGATTGGTTGTAAACATGTGTGTGTTTTAAACCTACTAATAACTCATAAAATGAAACAAGGTTATCATTGTCAGAATGAAGAAGCAAATGTACTATAGTAATTAAGAGGTCAATTCTGGCACAAATGTTTCAAGAGTTAGAATGGACAATGTGGTAAGTTTTACTGGCTATACCACTTAAGGAAATCAATAACATCCCTCTTTCCTAGGAGAGAAATTGTCTTCTACTCATTTTAGGCAAAAATCAAATTAATCACAGTGAGCATGCTTAAAAAGTAGCTAAATGTAGGCGTGAGGTTTGACAAACAGCTTAGGAAATACGGGATGGAGTGTGTGAAAAGAAAGAAACCCATTAACCATACAAATTTGTCAAACAGTTAAAAATAAAATTAAAATCAACAAAAGGCAATGTCTAGACTCATCCTCTCATGGACGATCTTTCGTTAGTTGACTCATAGTATAGGTGCCTAGCCCAGTTGTCACCAGAAAGGCTTCTTCCAGCAGCTGAAGGGAGCAGAGACCTACAGATTATGTTAGGCTGAGCTTGGGGAACTTCACAGATGATAGGAAGGAAGGAATGTAAGACCCAGAGGAATTGAGAAAACCAGGAAAACAGGACCCATGGAATCAAGTAAAAAGGGCTCACAGGGACTCACAGAGACTGAATTTACATCCTCCACAGAGCCTACATGAATCTTTGATATGTCCCCTACATACATGCTATCTATTTAGTTTTAATTAAACAAATTTAAACATATTTACTTTATGTAAATAAGTAAATTTATTTATTAATAAATAAATACTGCTCCTCTCCCAGTCACTGCTCCCACAATCCTTCTCCTCTCCCCATTTTCCATCTCTACCAACCAAAGAACATACACTGGCTGGACCTAGACTTCTTGCACATATGTAGCAGATGTGAAGCTGATGTGCGTCCTGAATAACTGGAACTGGGGCTATCCTAGAAGATGCTTCCTGTATGTGGGATATGTTCTACAAGTTGGGCCATCTTATCTGGCCTCAGAGGGAGAGGAAGCATCTAGCCTCACAGAGACTTGAAGAAACTTGAAGTGCCAGGGTTGGGGGGATATTAAGAGGGGACACTAGGGGATAGAAACTCAACAAGAAGACCAACACAGTCAACTAACCTGGACCCCTGGGGCTCTCAGAGTCTCTATTATTATTATTATTATTATTATTTATTATTATTATTATTATTATTATTATTATTATATACTTTAGCTATCATTCTTTAGCTTGGGGTTGGGGTGTCTGTCTTTGTTACATGCTCATGAGACCTTTTTCCTTCCACCTTGGGCTGCCTTGATATGAGGGTATATGCTTAGTTTTATTTCTTCTGTTATGACATGTTGGCTTGATATCATTGTCAGACTTGCTTTTAGTCTGAATAGAAATGGAGGAAGAGTAGATCTGGGAGTCGGGGGAGGTGGAGGAGATCTGGGAGGATGGGAGAGGAGTGAAGAAAATTCTTAATGTTCTTGGACAATTCCAAATGGTAGGTACAGAATTTTGCACCATATTAATGATATAACTTCTGTGTAAGATTTATCACTATCATTTGTACCTTCACTCACATAATGAAAATAGGAAACTTGTATTTTGGTTTTAATCTTATATTAGAAATATAATAATAATTAATCCCCAAACCATAGTTTTGTAAGAATTTTAATGAATGTGACTGGAAAATAGGAGTTTAGCCTTTGAGATATCTACTAGATGATATTCAAACTATGTCATTATCATCTTAATCCTGATATTTCTGATATCAAGTTGTTTTAGATTTGATCTGCCATTGAAATTAAATATATAATTGGTGTCTGCACTTAAGTTATTTTTCTCGTAAAAGTATCCAATTTGATGTATACACAGAAAAATAACACTTTGATGAAGTTATAATCCTGAACAAAGAAAATGTTACTATTAAAATATAATTAAATTTATTAAACTGTGATTCTGTAATTGGTCAATATATGCATCTTAGGTAAGGAGAAGAAACTAGATTTTTGGATTATTTTAAGCATGAGTAACTTTATTCTTTTCTCATTTAGAAACCTTAAATATCGGATAACATTTCAGCATTTCTGAACATTTACATATTATCTTCTTTTATGATGAAAGTTATTTAATTTAGAAGTACTTACTTATAAATAAAATCAATGGTAACTACTCAGTTATTTGCTTGTCTTCCCTCTCTTATATTCCTCCAATCTATTGTCATCACTACTACTCCCATTTTCTGATTCCTGGTGCTTTTTCTTTCCTGTGACATTTAGTATATTTGGTGCTGTCTCGACATCAAATTTTGACCTGTGACATTACTATGGGCACACAAAAGAACACAGTGCATCCCCCAAATCAGTCAGTGGGAAACAGTTAATCAGTGAGGTTAAAGGTCCACTACCTACTCCTACATCAAATCAAGCTATGCACAGGATCTGGTTTGCTCAGATCCAGTTCAGATATAGTTGCTATGAGTCAATGATTGCAATGACTTTGACTTGCTCAGTAAATGTCATTGTAAAGCCTCCTCACTGTCTTTTGGATCTTGCATTCTTTCTGATCTCCTGCTTAAGTGTTCTTTGGGCATTTAGTGGATGGTGTAAGTGAGCTATTTAGCTGAGCACAAAGCCTTCACATTTTTCAGCACATTCTACAATTATAGGTCTCTGAATCCAATGTCAATAAGTATAAAGGCTTACCCAAAGGAAAACCTATCTTATCGTTTGTCTATAGCTATAAACATTCACATTTTAAAGGCAGTTTAATGCTGTCAAACTGCTTAGACAACACTATTAAGTACCTCTGTAAATCTATGCAGTCCTGTGCCATGGGTGTTTGACAGTGATTACAGTACCAGACATTGGTTGCCTCCTGTGAAGCAGGACTCAAATACAATCACAGAGCAGATTATTGCACCTCCAGAGCTGATATGCTACTGTATTACACCTCTGTCTGGTTAGTATTATATTTAAGAGGGCTCATAGGTAAGTAAGACCATTATTGCCTCCTGTTGACATCGCGAGAAATCATTATGACTTATATTTTCTAAGCTCTAGAAGAATATAACTGAGCTAACAAAAAATACAAAATGAAAATTCACATGTTGTATTATGTAAGCCTATGATTTTTATTGGACCATCTTCCCTGTTCTGGAAAACAAGAAGCACATGCTTGTTCATCATGCTCGATGGTTTTCTCATTCATTTATTAAACTGCTCACTGTATTACCTTCTGCCGATATATACTAAAATCTAGGTGTCAGAACTTTTATAAATGATGACTGGTTCTCAACTGTTTCTGTTCTGAAACATGGTATAAAGATACTTTCCTTGTTGTTCATTTTGATCAAAACATTGTAGTGAGGAAGGGAAAATCTTTCAAACTTTAATTTCCACAATTCTAGTCACATGTATCATCTCGAAGTAAATTATGCATACTACAAACCAACTTTGAAATGTATTGACTGTAAATCTGTCTGGTATATCTTTTCACATTTCCAGATTCCTTAGTGAATATTGAAAAAAAGAGGATATTTCAATTTCCTTTGCTCCTCTGTTTCTCTGGACACCACATCTAATTTGATTAATCTTTATAAGCTAGACATTTGTCTCATTATATTCCTTATAAACGGCTTCTGCCATGACCTGAATGCAGATTCTCCACAAGATAAAAGAAGGAAGGGGAATGGAAAATTTTTGGCATTACATATTTTCTTTCTAGATTTATATTTATATTAACAAAATTTAACTATATCTCTAAAAATACTCAGTGAGAAGCACTGAAGGACAAACACTGTGCCTCCTTATATCACAGTACACGTTTCAATTCATTTATTAGTTTATCATCCGTGGTAATAGAAATGAGAAATTTAATTTTTATAAAAAAGATTAAGTTTTCCAAAAATGTTCACTTTAAGAAGTGATTTAACCAGTTTGCATGATTTAATTTATTAAGTGTATTTGAATATCTAAAGGAAGTTATGAACAAAAATTAAAATGAGAGGAAGGTGTTGTACAATAACTAAGTAACTCCATGAGTTCAGAACTAGCACCACAAGCTTTTTTCTACCATAGGCTTTAAGCAACAGTAGTTGAACAATCTAGTCCTTATAAAGAGATGGTAGAAGTCAGTGGAGGACTTTCTTTGTAAAAGTTCTGCATATGCCAGTGTTGTTTATGCCCATCCTCATTTGAAAACAAGATATTTTATTATGCAGTGAAACTGAATTCACTTTAATTATTCCAAAGCTTCAGTCTCAATAAAACCTTTTAAACCTTCTGTCTTTGATTTAGCTTCTCCCATGAGGCTGTCTAGATCAAAATAATACTGGCCATGTGGCATTATAATTAATTAACATCATTTTTGTGAACTGTTTTTAAATGAGGACACAAAACAAAAATGACTATATGGTATGAAGGTAGGTCAAATCAGATATTTAGCCTGTAGAAAATAAGGCTATCTTAGTATTGTGAACATCAGTGTTAGGAGAAAGTCTATCTGTCTATCTATCTATCTATCTATCTATCTATCTATCTATCTATCTATCTATCTATCTATCATCTATCTAATCTATCTATCTATCATCTATCTATCTATCATCTATCTATCATCTATCTATCTATCATCTCTCTGTCTGTCATCACTATCTAATAACTATCTTCATCTTGCTCTTTCTCCCTCACTGATTTATTATCTGATTCCCTCAAATTTTATAATATGTATTTAATGACCCCTTACTGTATGAATTTGATGAGTTACAAGTATCAGTGGAGTTAACATTATCAATAAGTTTTTATTTTTACCTTAGGCTGACAACTCAGTACTGTGAACACCTGGGCACTATGACAAATACATAGATCACTGATAAAATCATACTCATGGCTGTATGCGATTGGAATTTCCTAATTGTATTGGTGAAAACAGAATTTATCCATAAACATTCCCTCTACTTTTAATCTTACTAACTTCCTTTGTGATATTTCAATTATGCATTACAAGCAGGTTTGTGTAAGAGTGCTGCAGGCTATACTAGCACTTAGTAAACATATTGATACTCAACTGTAGCAGCCAGAGAATCACAAGTGACTGGAGAAATGATGATTTATATCTTACTGAGGCCTAATATAACATTTTCTACATAAAGTATGATTATGACACTTCACAATACAATTCTTGTTCCTATGACGGAAAACCAAATTGTCAATATAATAACTATAAATCTCATTATCCCCATTGACACACAAATTAAATTTATTCATCTCAAGTGTCTAGTGTTCACTGTTATCCTTCAGAAGTCACTATCCCTGACTCATTCTCTGGAAAAGTAGTAAGCAAGAATTCATTTGTGATCAATTCCATTTAAATATCAAATTTATACGATTAGACAGGCAAATTTAACTCTGTAATTGACTAATGAGGGCAGGGTCATGAAAAGAAAATTTATGTCCATTTTAATAAATTAAAATAATACTAAATGTAATATAAGGAAAGGTAAAACAACCATCCCTGTTTGAATGTGGGCATGAAAACCGAAGTCCTTTCTGTATTATCTTTTCAAAGAAAAATAATTTCAGGTGGCATAAATAGATCTACCTCTTCTATAGCAGCTTCATAGTCTATAGAATGTGCATACAATATTTTCCAAATTAGTTGTCTACTCAATTTTAAGTGAGTGCTAGGTCTTAGCTATTATGAATATTGTAACAATTGATAAATCTTTATTCTCTTCCCAATATAATTATTATATGCATTTCAAGGAAAGGTATGTTTGCGTAATAGTAAAATATGGAAAAATATCGCTCATATCAAAACAATTATTCAGTATTAAAACTGGATTTGACCTTACAAAAAGAATTTAGAGATCTACCTAAGTATGTCCAGGACCATGAATCCACCCACCAAATAGCTAAATAAAACATTGCTTCTCTACCAAACTAAGATGAAGTAAGTACATGTGTGTATGTGTTTATTTGTGTGTGTGTGTGTGTATGTGTATGTGTGTAAATATGTGACACACAGACAAAAAAAAGCATCTGTTAACTGGGAAGTTTGATAAAGTCATGAGGTACACTGAAGTACTTGCATTTTTTTATTTTTAAATTAATCATTCCATTTGTTTATATCTCAAATGATATCCCACTTCTCGGTTACACATCCACAAGTCCTCATCCTCATCCTCTTGGTTACACATCCACATCCTCCTTGGCCATCCTACAACTTCGTTCTTCTCCCTCCCCTTTGCCTATATGAGGGTGCTCTCCTGCCCACTCAATCTCTCCCACTCAACGCCTTCAGCATTCCCCTACTCTGGGGAATTAAAGATCCATAGGACCATGTGCCTCCCCTCCCATTCTTGTAAGACAAGGCCATCCTCTGCTACATATGGATTTGGAGCCATGGATCCCTTCCTGTCCACTCCTTGGTTGATGGTCTAGTCCCTGGGAGACCTGGGTGGTCCTGTCAGCTGATATTGTTCTTCCTAAGGGGTTGCAATTCCCTGGATGGTTCTTCCTTCAGTCTCTGATCCATTTTTTTGTCCCTGTTCTTCCTTTGGACAGGAACATTTCTGGGTTAAAAATTTTGAGATGGATATGTGGCCCCATCCCTTGACTGGGGGCCATTCATGCCTATCTACTAAGATGGTCTCTACATGTTCTATCTCCCCTTTTCTGTTTAAACCATCCCTGTTGGATCCTGAGAGCCAGTAGCAAGGGGTTGTTGAGGAACTAGGGATAGCCACTGGAGGGTCCCAGACGCCAAATTCTTTCATTTTTATGACTTGGAAAATAAAATATATTCAGCAACTTAATCAGGCAATGTGGCAATACCTATATATAATAGCTATCATTACATTTATACTGAAATCACAGTGGTGTTAAAAATGTGCTTTAGCGATATAAAAAAAAATCATTCAAAATGATGCTAGAATTCAAAGCACATGCTATCGTATGTGCAGTTGGGATGTGTGCCGGATATCCTGCTGATTTATGTATGAATGCCACGTAAGTTCATTTCAATCACATTTAGTTTATTCACTCAGTTTCATTCTAAAGGAATGAATCTATTCTGATCATTTTGTCTGTGGTTGAGAAAATTGAACTCTAACAGATTGCAGTCCCAGAAGAAATTGCTTAGTGTTAGAGCTGCTAGTAATTGCTAAACTCCCACGTGCCTCCGGGGAGAAAGTATGTCCTTGATTAGAAAACATACAAGGAAAAGGCGGTGGAAAGCTCAGAGTTAATGGGCAGGAGAGCATTCTTTGTTAAGTGCTTCAGAGCAACAAAGCACATTCCTCTCCATTTTTTACTAACTAGAGGAATAATTTATATTCAAAAGGAACTGTTAAAATTCCAATCATCCCTCATCATTAAGCGGGGATTCTCTATCTTCTCATTACCACACAGAAGGGAAATTTAATCCAAATGAAGTAGATAAATAAATAAATCCAAGGGACTTATTTAAATTCATTTAGTATACATTTCTAAATTACATCCTTCTGACAATACTACCATGGATTAAATAGGGTATTTTACTCTGCAATTATGATAGATCCTGCAGTCAGGAAATCAATATCTCCTAGCAATGTAAGCACTTGGATTTTTTTTTAGCATACTATTGAGTGTTATCCCTATGCATTTCAAAGATGACAAATGGAGTTTATTATTTATTAATTCTATGTTTGATTAGAATTTGATTTGACACTTATTTATAATTTATGGGTCAACTTAGCTACTAAGAACACACCTATCTCTCTAAACTCCTATAATATGGTGACTGGAAAAAAATAACTTTTAGAGAGAGTGACTGCATGTGTTGGTATTTATTATATTGAAATACATATATTTTGCCCACTAATATCTAGTCATGGTTAAACAGAAACTATAAAAGGAGTGAAAGCGAGGAACCTCAAATTTAACACTGAAAAGTATCACATAAAGCAGATCACTGTTAGCAAGTTAGTGGTACCTAGAAAATACATAGTTAAAATCAAATATTCAAATCACACAGAATTATATACATCTCTAGTGCCTATGAGGAATGTACAGGCGTGTTTCAACCTGTCTTTGAAAGAGAACAAACAAACTGTTTTCTGATGAATACTTAGACAATTGTTGAAATCCTCTGCCAATCAATGAAGGAAAAAAATACAACAACATACAAAATACTGTGCTGCGAACATTTTACATTCTCAAAATCAAGTATGCAAAAGTTAGATTGCTCACAAAGATGGCTCTCTGAGCCTTGACATACTAAAATACAAGGTACATACACAGAAGTTCATATGGATCAAGTTAATGTTTCATAGACATGCAAATGCATCTTAATTAAGAACTCTAAAATGGAATAATTTGAATAAAATGATAATTCAATGGGATTATCTCTCAGCATTAATCTTCTAATTAAGACCACGTAAAACTAAGGCATGTGTTTAGTTCCTATGTAAAGAGTTACAACTATTTGTTCAATGGCAGAAGTGTAAAATATGGTGAGGTTGAATCAAAAATGTGCGGGCACATTTTAGTTCATAGCCTACTGACTATCTGTGACACTGCATTATTAAATCAAGTAGCCTTTTCCAGTGAAAATGCTATGAAGAAAGCATGATTTTGTTTTATAAAAGTGAAAAAAGAATCTTTAATGATAATTTATAAACTTGTAAAGCTTACACATTAAAATGCTAATTTTTAACAACTAGAATATAAAATTTTTCATTAAATTTATTTGAGGAACTTGACAATAGGCTGTATGAACAGCCTGCTTCTTGGAATTTTACAGAGAGGTATATGTGTCCTAACTGTATTTGCCATACTCTCTTTCCGTTTTGAGGATCATGGACATAGCAATATTTTAAAACTCAATATTAATACGTTGCAGCAATAATTCAAACTAATATGTTTTGTATTTCCATTTTAAATTTTCCAAACAAGACAATACAAGTATGGTTTAAAATATAACTGTGTTACATATTGAATCATATAATTTCTCAGAACTTGAGGGGAACAGAAAGTCCAGGCATGAGGGAAGTTCTTTAGAACATCAATTCTAAACAGAATCTGGTAAAAGAAGACAAACGTAACATTATGGTAAAGTTAATCTTCTATAATGGAAATATTGAATTATTACCTAAATAATAAACACTGATTTTAATGTATAATGATATGCTCTGACTGCTCTTATTGTTTAATTTTTTAAAAAATAATCAAATAAACAATTACCTACTTCCAATAGTCTTAGGTTTTGTGTATTTGAAACAAGAGTATCATACTCTTGGGAAAGGTCTAAATTATATATCTGTCCCTTGTCTCTGTTCAGGCTGTAACCTCTGTCCTGATGTGGGAATGATTTCACCTTCCATCAGAATTCAAATATAAAGAATGGAAAGCTATTTGAAAAAGATTTTCATGAAAATGGGGAGTAAAATATATCTATTCAACTAAGCTCTGAATTCTATATGATTGATTAATGAACTAACTGATCCAGAACAGGAGATTTCAGTTCATTTGTTCTGTTCATCTCAGTATCAATGAACATCTTAAGGTTTATATGCAAAGGAGGAAAAAATAAAAAGAGAAAATTGTCATAAAGATAATTTTCTTTGCAGGAGTCATCTAAGCTATTACTACCTGTAAAGACCACAATGCTGATTTTATTATCACTTTATGTTTGTTTGGTTTTGGTTTAAGCAAATATAGTTTCAAAGTGTCTGTGTTGTTATCCATCTATCTTAGTAGCAGATAATATCTTTGAATTCCTGTTACTTCTTTAGATATAGGGTGGGGTGATTCAGTAAGCAGAATGGTATCAGCACAAACTTATTGCCCAGATTATGCCAGGGACATATGTAGTACATGTGGGTGCCTATAGCTTTGCCCTATAACCAGCTTCAACACAAATGACTTCAGTCTCGGGTTAGTTTATGCCACACGTTCTATATACATCTAACAACAAAAGTAAAGAACAAAAACAAAAAGACCTGCATACAACAACAAACAACAACAACAAAACAAAAATGACAATAGTTCAAGTGTGTTGAAGCTTTGTTTTGTTTCATTTGGTTTTCATCTTGGGAATCTATAGCACTTCCCATTTCCTTTGTCTTTTGATTAATTTCTTAATTTTCCTTTATCTTAATTAAGTTTGTATCTGTATTCACACCCCATACATATCTGAATTTAATCTTTGTTTTTAATTTATATTTTTTTGAGTATTTTATATGTGAGTTTAAGTCTCCATACCTCTTTCACCTCCAATTTCCCCCATGTCGCTCTTGAAATATTTACTTCTTTAGAACTGGAGGTTAACAGTGTATTTTTGATCTTCATAAGCTTGTGACAAGGAACCAAGGAGCCACTGTCTGAGCTGGTTTTTTATGTCTCTTGTGTTCTCAGCATGTTAAATTCCTAGGATGAACACACATGGACTGAGAAACATCCAGACTATTCCAAACTGCTTTGCAATCATGTGCACCATGCAGTGCTTTGGTGTTACTTGTTTGTGTGTGTTTTGTTTCATGCTTTTGTATTTTATAAGAGAAAAAACAAACTGAAGGATAGAAGCAATTAGCATGGCAGGGCTAGGGTTTTATATATGAATATTAAGATGGATTTTGGAGGCCTGTCTTCATGAATGGTCAGAAGACAATAGTTCTATTATTTAAGGATACTTTTTTCCAACAAGATGCTACAGGTCCAGTCATATTATGTTTAATAGTCATTAGAGAAGCAAGAGAAGAATATCAAGACTGTGTCTTCCTTCATGAACTGGCATTTTCTTTCCACACACCATAATGTTCACAGAAAATTCCAACTGCCATACGGTAATAAAAGACACACAAGGTAATATTGTCCTTTTGAAGGATTTTATTTGACAGAAATATTCGTTCAACATTTGTTCCATGTTTCTACCTCTTATAAAAATTGGTAATAAAAGCAGAAACCTGAAAGCAAAGCTATTAAAAATAATCTTCAAACTGACAAGCCTAAGAAATGGTGGTGTCTTTGTAAGTACACATATAAGACAGGAGGAAATCTGAGCTATTTTTTGAAACATTGTAAACTGAGGTTCTAAATCTCTAAATGTCTTTAAGAGATTTATGGACCTACCTAGCTTTATAATAACTATCAATAGTTTTTTTTCTGAAATCTGTATTAAAAACTACTTTTATTTACTAATATACATAATTTTTCTGTATGTATACAAAACCTATATACACAGGTTGAGTAAAGTTATATTATTGGTCTTGCTACTGGTTAAAAATTGTTAGACACTAATCGCGGTAAAATTTACTCTCAAATATTGGAAGTAAGGACATCATCTTATGCTGAACTAGCTCCTTTTTCTATGAGACTATAAATTCAATTGATGAATGATAATGGCCAATATTAATAAATGCTTATGTTTACAATAATCATCATAATATAGTAAAGAATTATAGGTATATTGCAATTTTTCAGTGCAAAATTCAACCATTTTTCTCTTCTCTCATAAAAGCAATAAACCCTGAAGAACAAATTGTGCTTTTGTTTTTTGTTGTCTTTTTCTTTTCTTATTTAATTTTTACTTATTTATTTGTTTTTACACTGTAGATTTTATTCCTGTCTTGGTCCACCCTTCGACTGTTCCACATCCCATACCTCTTCCCTGCCTCATTGTCTCCACGAGGATGTCTCCTCCCTCCAGCCCCCACCAACCAGACTTCTAAACTCCCTGGGGCCTCCAGTTTCTTGAGTGTTAGATGCATCTTCTCTGACTGAACCCAGACCCGGAAGTCCTCTGCTGTATTTGAGTTGGGGACCTCATATCAGCTGGTGTATGCTACCTTGTTGGTGGTCCAGTGTTGAGAGGGTCCAGGTTAATTGAGACTGCTGGTCCTCCTACAGGGTCGAGTAGCATATTAATTCAAGGTAGAAAGTTAAAAAGAATAAGAAAAGATGAAAAAGTACAAGGCTTATAAAGATATATCTAAAGAAAAGGACAACCGTGGCTTTTTAAAGAGAAAAGCTTTGTCTGTCATTGTAGGAATACAGACAGAGAGGGCTAAGCTTAAACATGTGCCAATTCAAAATTTTGTATGTAGATTCTTCCTACACTTTTACACACATTAAAAATTGCTTATGGGCTACTAATAATTATATTCAAGTTTATTTAATTAAAAGATTATCTCAGTAAATAAAAAACTGTGGAACAAAAGTAAGTGTGGGGATTAGAGGAAGCCGTTAGTATGTGAAGTTCTAAGTTAATGTACGCTCTGCACTTTGATACAGCATGTCAAAGATCTTATCTTCATACCTATGGGAAAATAGTAAAGTCTGGAATCTCTCCATCTGTGAAGGTCCAAGGAACAGTAAATCCTTCTTCTGAACCATGTGCATATGTTGACAGAATATACAGAAAATTGCCATCATAATTTCTCTGAACACTTTCATATTTACAATATGAAGACTGCTCCCTGACAGGGACCAATTGTTCTGAGATTGTCTAATCCTGCGCTCCTGATTCATGTATATTCACACCATAAACTTGCCCCATAAACTCATCCCCTTTCTAACGCTAGGCAATATCATTATTTTCCTCTTTAGCTTTATGCAATAACTCTATTCAAATGTTCAGCTGCATACAGTAAACATCCTGAGCACCCAGGTACTGTGGTTTGTCCATCAGAGAGCACAGCCTGCCTGATACCAGCTTTCTCTGTGCGTGCCCATTTGTCTGCTACTTCTTCAATTGTCATCCTGAGTCAGGTTCATTCTAATGTCTAAAGTCTCAGTCAAAAACCAGATAGACTTCACTTCACAAATTTAATTATTTAAATCGCTGTGTATAAATTTATAATAAAACTGCTAATACAGTGAATGATGTATTCACTGCAAATTCTGTTTTGGCATTCCAGCACTTTTTAAATAATCTACATTAGGATCATTCATACAATGATAACATTTCTTTTTAAAGATTGTGTTGCTATTTTTACATCAGTAAAATCCCTGGAGGTTAAGAAGATGGTTCAGATCCCCTGGACTTAGAGTTACAAGTTGTGATGGGTGGCTATTAGCATGTATACTGGGAACCTAATTCTGGTTTTCTAGTACAGCAGTAAGTACTCAGGACAGCTGAGCCATCTCTCTAGCTGCATATGCATGTCTTAAAAGACCCATTTTAACATGGAGATTGTGGAACTCCTTTGAAGTATTATCAGGAATTTCAAAGGATCAATGCAAGTATTGGCAAGTGAGTACAAGGCCTTTGTATCTCACAACCTGTTCACATCATTCTAACCTCCACACAAAGCCTGCTCTTCCCTCAAAGGGATGCTACAGTTTTAAATGGAGGAAGTTTTAGTTTGTTGATAGTGCCATAAGCTAGGGATTGATTGTCAAATAACATAAATGCCCGTGAATATCGAGAAATCTCAAGATTTTATTTCCATGGCAGTTCACTTACTGCTCCATTTAGAAATAAAAACAAAATGAGAATAGACTGCAGTGAAAACAGCATTTGACAAGTAGATCATTAAAGTTATACCAGCACTGAGAGGATTCCGGGTTTTACAATCATTAAGTATCTGAATGTAAATAAACATAATTTCTTCTTCATCATCATCATGCTTAATTTCAAAAAGACAATTTAGCAAAAAAGAAGCAATGGAATAGGATTGAAAAGTGCTTTTGTAAGCTACTATACACAGTGTTGTAGACTTTCAAAAAACAAAGCTTAGCTAGAAGAGATAAGAAACTGTTTGGGTACTTTGTATGAGTCAAAAGTAGAAACTCATCAACCTTGAGTAACTTTAATGATCTCGTTTATTTATCATCGACACAACAAAAATGAGTCTTCAGAGGGATCCTGGGATCTCTAGAGCTGAATCCAACTTTTCATTGGTTAGTTGACATTTGACAAAGCTTTTGTGTCATCTGATGTCACTTTGAGTCATGACGAAGTAAACTTTGAAAACTAGCTTTTGCTTTAACCATTAACCATTAAAACATGTTTTTAAAATGTCCAATTTGTGTTCTCTAGACCTCAAGAAATAAAGCAAAAACAAAAAATAAAATGAATATTGAAATAAGTAAGAATGGTGCAACCAAGATACCTTTTGTTTCCTCTGGAAGCACAAGCTGGGCTGAAGAGAGGAGAAAAGCAGTAACTAACTACACATAATTTTCCCTATTCTGGTATCTTTTCCTAAGAGGATATATTTTCCCTAATGTAATATCTATTGATTTAAAGCCATTCAATCAAGGAAAGGAACAGACCACTACTGCACCCTATCCCTATGAGAACATTAATACTTATTCATAGAAAGTGTTCATGGGGTGAAATTTCCTTAAAAGATTCATTGTACAACAGTTTAGGAGTCAGTAATTGGCAACTATTCTGAACATATCTGTGAAACCGGTTTTCATATTATTTAATTGCTGTGGAATTATTTTTCTCAAATGCATAAGGCTGCAGTACACACACACACACACACACACACACACACACACACATCATCACATTTATACTATTATACTTGGCAGTTCTGCTTATGTTTGAAATACTACTGCTATAATTTAGTGTCTTCTTATCCACAACAGATGGTTTAAGTTATGGATTTTTTTAAGAGTACATTTGGTATAAATGTAGCAATGAGACAGCGCAATTCCCTCTGTGGATATTGTTGATTTTGATGAATTGGTTCTTTTCCCTCTGAAATGACAATATGTTCAAACAGCTGCTAAACATAAAAACTAACAAGTACTAGGTTGACCCTTTCCTCCGAGGATGTATCATCTTATTATGAAAATCTTCAGCCATCTTCCTGGTTTATCACATCATATTGACTGCATCTGTTTAGTCAAAGGATGATAGATAGAAGGGTAATTTCTATTAATATTTATGGGGATAATGAGGCCTCCTTGGTGTTATTGAGAACTTGTGTCTCTATTTTAAAGATATTTAAGTATTTACTAAGGCAAGATTCTGTAAGAAACAGCTGAGGTAGAAGCTGCTGTTTTGAGCTTGGTTTTGATTGCTTTGGAGATTGGTTTTGATGAGGAAAGATTCTGTGAGCTATAATGTTGTTTTCTCAAATTGATTGTTGGAATGTTTATATTAGTGTTTTTATATTTTTCTCCTGTAGTATACTTTCTTATACGTATAGTATAATTGAATGGGTCTTTAATATTTCAATATTGATGATGGATTCTGTTCTACTTATTTGGGAATTATCGTCATATTAAGTAGTCCTATTTGAATAGGAAGTCTTCAGAATAAGTGGCTATTATTCTTGCATGTAAATGTCTAAAGTTCCATAAATCATGTAACTTATATTTTAAAATGTTGACAACTGGTATTTTCCAAAGTCATACATTTCAAATTAAGTACTTTAACTATTTTTGGATGAAAAACAAACAACAAAAAAGTATGTACTCATAACTTGTTTCTTTCAGTTTATTCAACAAATTTAATACATCTATCATCTGAGATATGCTTTAGGTAGATATATATAAAATATATTAATGTGCTGTCTTTTTTTCCCTTTTTCCTACAATATAAACATATCCTATTGCTTTGCTATAATATGAAATTCTCCTCTTAGTGACCAGTAATCTCTTAAGGGTGGTAAAAGTCAAAACTGAAAAAAATAACATTAATTTAGTACCAAATGAGTTAGTTTATACCAACATGAGTCAAATATGTCAATATTAAGTAAGAAACCATCTGGATAAACACAGTGAAATCAAAATTTATTTCTAAGTATTAACTGCCTGTACTTCGCCCTTGCCTTGATTTACTATTTTCTTCCCTTTTTGTTGAGTTCCAATAAACTTTGAAAGTTTCAAAGTTTATTGAAACTTTCTCCATTATTTCTACAATGACTATTCTTCTGCATATTATTTTTCACAGAAAGTTAAGGTTTAAAATTATAATTTATCTCATTTTATTAAATAATGTGCCCTTAGAATAAACTAATATTAACACTGAATGAATATCAGATTCCTGAAGGTGTTGTATTGGCACATTAGTTCTATCTAGTTTTTATTTCCCAGCCTTTGTGATAAATGAGAAAATAAACTAATGTAAAGTTATAAATGATTTAAAAAATAATTTACTATATAACGTTTTACTCTGCCACATTGTAAATAGAAAAAGAATGGTTTTAATCTACTTGAGTACTCTGGGAAAGAAATATCCTGTTATTCTTGTAAGTGGTACTGGCCAGCTGATGACAAATCTAAGCCTTGTTGTAATTGTATAATAACAACCAAGAAAAAGATAATGTCTCTCGTAGTTGAGACGTAAGCCTTAGATATGATGAGACAGATGTGTAAGTAATATGACTTGCAGAGGAAACAATATTAAAGCAGTATTTAGGGTGTGGATGGATTTCCTGCCTTTAAATATGCAGTTGATTATTTGTACCCTCTGACATTATATAAAACACTCAGCTGTTTTTATTGTTCTATTGATGGATCTGCCCTGCCGAGTAGTGAAGATGAATTTACTCTAATTTGCTTCGGGGTTCTTATACTTTATTTCAACCAGCTATTGAAATAGGACTATTATAACACAATAGTAACATTATACGCCTACATATATGAAAACCAAACATTGTGTTTAGTGCCTTGCTTGTTCTTTGATTATTTGTGTTTATTGCCTTGCTTATTCCTTTACTATTTGCATCTATTGTATTGCTATACCCTCAGCCTAGAACTGACCTTAATACATGCATGTAATTAAAATGGTATAAAAGCAAAAAGGAGGAGGAAGAATGGGATAGAGACTTCTAGGGAGGGGAAATGGGGAAATGGGGAAAGGGATGGCATCTGAAATGTAAATAAATAAAAAATCCAAAAAAATGTAAAAGTTAAAAAAATAAATCATTTTACAATCTTTCTGACCAATGGCCATCAGAGAAAGTGAAAGTGTGTGTGTGTGTGTGTGTGTGTGTGTGTGTGTGTGTGTGTTATAACTCACATAATAGCATTGTGTACCTAGCAGAATTTAAAATCAGCAGGAGTACTGGCAGACTTGCTACCAGATTTACCTGACCAGGAATAACTCAATTATATTAATTGAAGTGTCAACTTAATTGTAAATAGGGCCATTCTTTGGTAATAGCTCCTGGGCTACAAAGAGTATAATAAGAGGTTGTGAATGTGTTCATTGTTCTGCACTTCCTGATTGGATGCAATTGGCCATCTGCTTCAAGTTCTGAGTACTTCATTCTGTTGCAATGAACTTAAACTTTTGGCTAAAACAAGTCCTTTCTCTATTAAGTTACTTTGTCAAAGTATTTCATCAAAGCAACAGAGAAAGAAGTTAAGACAATTAACACAGTAACCTTAGGTTCTCATAGCCAAACTTTGAAGCAAATAACAAATTACAGCAAACTATTACAATGACTATTCTTAAGTATCTCCCACAGCAATTTAGATGCAACAAAGAATCAAAATCAGAAATGCCAATACTTAAAAACACTGGTATTGTCAGAAAAAAACAAAGAGTTCTTATAAGACGTGGTGTCCCTTCAACTGCAAATCTAATCCTTTTGTTCCTTTTCTTGATTAACGATTCTGATAGTGTTCTGTTCAGAATTGCAAGTTGCCATGCAATTATTTTCATCAAAAGTTGAAGAGTGAGATTATGCTGTCAGAAATTCTCAGCATATTACATTAGTCTCAATTAACAATTATTACCTGATAAGTATTTCTAAAAGCCCCAAATGCTAAAATTATACTTATTTGATGGACAAACTCATCTCTTTAAATGTTACTAGATTATACTATGCACTGCTTTGCTAGAAAGGACACAAAGGGAATTGAAAAATCAGATAAAGCATAAAATAAGAGAAATGAAAAAGTAAGCAAGAAAACCTACAAGAAATAACCAAGGTGAATATCGACTCTGCCACCAAGTCCAAGGAAACCTAATTTTATATAGTTGGAAATATATGTTCTTAACAGACCTTTTATCAACTTGTGAATAAACCTAAGAGTCTAGGCACTCTGTTTTGTTTCGATTAAGTTTAGTTTCAAGGGTATCTCTGAAGCATTCTGTTATTAGGGGACTTTTTAGGACATTCTGGCTATAAATATGTTAACCTTTGTACTCTTCAACAGTCCCCTTTTTTATTATAAAGAGGTGATTGTGAATCCCTAGTAATCTGTCTCCCAGTCATCATAGTCATAGATGCCATGTGCAGCCAGCATCTCATGGACACAGTCAGTCCAGGATTCTGGTAATAATCCAGAAAACATTCTCCAGCAACAGCATTACCCAGCAGCAAAGGAAGGGACTGAAACTGTGGAGCATACCTAAATGACATCAAATGGCTAACTAAGGTCTACAGAAAGTCCACTCTTCAAGCTTGATGAAGAAAAAAGGGATCTCTACATGTCAATATGTCTTTCTGATCATCATAGTTATGTAACACTTTTTCTAAACTTACCCATAATAACACCAAAAATATAGTATAAATATGACTCTTTCATGCTTGACAGGCTCAGCTGTCAATGGCATACTGTGTGACTCATGGTAACAGTGGATGAGGATAGACCAGCAAACATGCCTGCTTATGAGACTCTGGAGTACAAATACCTTCTACAATCACAAAGTCCCTGTCATTTAAATTGAAATTAGTCTATGTATTGTAACTAAAGATGAAATCCACCTTTTATAACACAAAATATTGAAGATGAAAGTTATGTGAATGTGGACAATCAGTATTAACAAAATCTTCAGGAAACCCCTGACTTATTTACCCCTTATTCAAAATTTGATTTAAAATTTGATGTTTTCTTCTACAAATCTTTTTATGTTCTCTCTCCACGACATCATTTGGCTGATTCTCTGGCATGTGAAACCTCCCAAACAAGTATTTCAAGATGGACCTCCAGAAGCATCCTGATCTGTATTCTAGTCTAAGAATTATACAGAGTCACTTTGTCTCGATAGACTGAAAGAGTTACAACGTTATAGAAATCCAAGGGCTATAGGCACAAGCATGGAATCCTAAAGAGAAAAGAATGAAGAAGTCAGGGGTATATTTTAAACCTGGTGCTGTGTTCCATATTCTATCTTTATTTCACAGTAATATTCCAGAAAGGACCAACTAATACCAATGCTATGTTTTCTGCTGTGTCTTTATCTTTACCCATTAAGAGTGATCTCTTAACTTCCCCATACCAGATTGTAAGACTGGATTCCATCATCCACATAAAAGTAGCAGTGATTGATTTGTATGTCAAGAGAAAAAGGAAGAATAAAAGAACACAGTATTTAGTTTATAACTTTAAATGTTAGTGAGGAGTATTTGAAAATATAAAACAAGTCTAGAAAATAAAAGGTGAGCAGGATCAGGTATGTGGAAAGACAGGAGAGAAGCCCAGAGGGGTCAGGAAATGAATTGAAACATACAACTGCTGTGGTGGAAAATGGGGGAACTCCTAGATAGTCTCAGAGAACTCGGATGTGAGAGGCTCCCAGGACTCATTGAGGGATGACCTTAGCAGAAATGGCCAACAGTGGAGAGATGGAACAAGAATAGACCACCTCCAGTAGACAGGGAGGGCCCCCACTGGGGGGATGAGGTCACCACCCCACCTTCAAAATATTTGACCCAGAATTGTTCCTTACTAAAAGAAATACGGGGAACAGAGACAGAAGGAAAGGCCATCCAGTGACTGACCCAACATGGGTTTTATCCTATGTGCAGACACCCAGCCCTGACACTATTACTACTGTCATGTTGTATTTGCAGACAGGAGGCTCACATGGTCCTCTTAAAAATTCTACCAGAATGAGTAACTGTATTTGTCTGACTGAGACAAATACAGTTACTTACAGCCAACCACTGGTCTGTGTTTAGGGACCTCCTGTGGAAGAATTAAGGGAAAGATTCAAGGAGCTGAAGGGTATGGCAAACCCATAAGAAGGCCAAAAGTATCAACTAACACAGACAATTGGGATCTCCCAGAGACTAAGCCATTAACCAAAGAGCATTCATGGGCTTGTTTGTGGCCCCTGGCACATATGTAGCAGAGGACTGCTTTGCTCAGTGGAAGAGGTTATGCCTAATCCAATAGACTTGATGTCCCAGGGAACAGGTTGTGTGGTGGAGGAAAATGGGGTTGGGTGGCTAAGGGGGGTGTTTTGAGGGTGGGAGGCTGGCAGCACGGAGGAGTAGAGTGAAGCACACCCTCTCAGAGGCAAATGGGAGGTGAGATGGGGTGAAGAATTCTTAGAAAGGGTACTGGGAAGGGGGAATATAAATAAAACAATAGAAAGTAAAATAAAAAGATTAGCCTAAATATAAATATAAATATAAAGGTGAATCATTTGTAGATATTTAAGCAGATAATTAAAGATAATTTCCTTATTTAATTACGGGGAACTACAGTAAATTTACAAGTGAAGACAGGACATACAAAGCATGCAAAGCATGTTTTCTTGGAGACACTTAGAAAGTTTTATGCTCTACTTTCCTCCATTACAATGACCTCTTACATTGTTGTGCTAATGGATTGTTACAGTCCATTAGAAAAGATGGCTTTGCATCTATTACTCGTGATTGGTGACAAATATAAAAATGAAGGATAAAATTAATCCCTAATTTGAAAGAAAATCCAAAAGTAGCATGTAGTCACTCAGATTTTGCCATGACATACGATGGTGCTTGATTTGTTCATGAGAAGCTTAAGGGAAAACAGGAGGTGAAGACACCCCATATAAATTAAGTTAGCTTTCCATTCTGGTGGCTGAAAGTGAAATACTTCAATACAAATTTGCGTCTAGCAAGGAAGCACAGGCTTATGTTCATAGAAGGGACCTTGTCCAGAAAGATGGCTTCCAGGTGCCTGGGAACTTTAGTCAAGGCTATAAGTGACTATATATGATGTCAACAAGTGTAGATTGATGTAAAGAAACCCAAAAGAGAGTTAATTTCCATATGAAGAACTTCCCTACAAGAGTAATATCAGAAGATCTCAGAAACGCTTCATAAGATGTAACATAAGCTTGACTAGAGAAATCCAACTTGCTAAGAGGTCATTTATTTGTGTTTGATTAATACACTCTGTATAAATTGTTGGTATAAACCAGGGAAGAATGAAGAAACACCTCTCACTTCACATGGCAAAGACCCTGAGGAAGTTGAGAGAAGGCACGTGCAAAGCTTGTTGATTACAGTGTGGGTCATACACGATTTACATTTTTATCTTAAAGTATTGATAAAGTTAGGTTATTGATTATCAATAGCTTATCATTGAAAAGAGTGGATGAAGAAATAAAGAAAAGAAAGGAACAGAGAAACCAAAGAAAAAAGTAAACAAATACAAACAGCAGATAATGAAGTCTCCCACAGGGTCCAGTTCTGTTGTCCAGTTCGTTAAGCCTAGTCTAATTGCATGGGCAGCAAGATTTGCTTCAATAACTTCTTTTAACAGAGAACCTAGAGATATCCTTGTTATATTTTCTGCGGGTAAAATCAACAGCCCGTGTGTTTTTGGTGTCATGTTATTTAATAATAGAACTGTAACTAATATCCACCACTGTGGTGTTGCTAAATCACCCCATATGTCAAGTTCCCACACCCTAGATTAAAGAAATACCAACATAAATAACAAGGACAGTAAATAGAAGACTAGCATGGCTGGGTGAGCAACTTAGTGCTTTGCAGTCATTGTTCAGTAATGGTTTTCTTCTTCCATCAGTGATCACAAGCGCTAGAGAAATGAGGGTGACAGCGGGAGGGAGAGCACAGTTAACTATGCATAACTGTGAGCAAGCAGCCTGCAAAGTGCGAGACAGGAAAACCAGCCATCTCTGCAAGCTTGATAGGGATCTATGCATGCTGTTTCTCCCAAGATCCTAAGGGCACTGAAACAGAGACAGTGT
The DNA here is from genome assembly GCF_004785775.1 of Grammomys surdaster. Taxonomy (NCBI): domain Eukaryota; kingdom Metazoa; phylum Chordata; class Mammalia; order Rodentia; family Muridae; genus Grammomys; species Grammomys surdaster. Next base: position 12,157,176 of record NW_021605377.1, on the reverse strand, counting down.
CCTCAGAATATGTTAGGTGTCTGAAGCTGACGCTCCGGCTCTACATTTCAACAAAGGATTCAAAGCTTTTAAATCTACCTAAGGGTCTTTTCTTTTTATTGAATTTGCCTGTTGAAAATCCAACAGTGAAATAATATAGCCCTGTTTTTATGTATCAACCACTTCTAATTTCCTCAATGTTGAATATTAAGGTTATGATAGAGATAAGAAGTTCTCCATTGTCCAGTAGTCATTAAATGCATATAGTTCTTCATCTATGTGCGGAACCATGTGAGAATGCTTGCATCTGTGTTGGCTTCTCATCTCGTTTCGTCATCGTTCAAGTTTTGTTTTGACTACTACACTTTTGATATTTCATGGATACAGCATCACTCTCCTATATAGCACTCACAACCTTGTGATAAAGTTCTGGTTGTCTGGCTATTACAATCTTTCCAAAGCCTTTCTTTGATGCTCTCTGAATCTTAAGTGGAGATGTTGTTTGTCGATGCATCCATTGAGCCTTAGCATTCAACTGTCAGGTGTTCTTTATATTTTGACCACTTGTGACTTTCTGTGATGTTCCTCTGTAAGAAGATTTTAAGTTAAATATTCTGGTAAGACATGGTTTTCTAACAAGTTCATATTCTGTGGTACTGGAAGTCTACATATGAGTTTGGGAAGCCATAATTGAACTCATAGTAGATTTTAAAAATTTTCTTCATTCAATTTTTTCCACGTCTACATTTCCTTTTATTTATTTATAAGGACATGTTTTATAAAGTTATATTAGGTTAGAGCTGAATAAAATGATCTTATGTTTTTAAAACATGTCTCTTAATTTAGCTAAAATGTGAATATTCATGAACGTCCATGTAATATTTAAATACATCATGAAGTGCAACATCAATGAAAACATATCTGTTTTCTCAGTCACCTTCATTCAGTTTTTGAAATTTTGATCACTGAGCCACTTCTTACTCTCTAATATTTGAATGGTTTTTTTTTTTAGGTTATTTTTCAAAGTAATAGTTTTCACATATTCTTCAGGACGTAGTAAAAATAAAATGAAATGGCTGCAATAAATTTACTAGTAACTTTTCAAGAATCATAATGAAGAAATTTCTGAGGATTTTTGTTTGCAAATTAAGTATGTATTTTTTTTTTTACTCTGTTCACAATGTAACAAATGTGGTTTTATTTTTACATGAAATGTGGCAAATGTGTATATTTCTTTGTTTTGCATGAAATGTGGGAGATGCCAGGCAAGCAGAAATACAAGAAATGGCAAAAATCCTCTAGGAAAGGCTAAAGACATGCAAGTAAGTTTTCTGGAGATGGCCCACTGCTTTTGCATGGCCTAGGATAGGTGAGGTCTGAGAGGCAAGGTCACAAGAAACTTTGTCCCAGGGTTGCTCCTTGATGAAGATATGCCTTTCTTGTCACTAATACATAGCCTAATGATACCTGGACACCAGCCCATGCCATTGAGCAAATACCCCACAGATCAATAAGAAGATGACATCCGTGCTTTAATACAGTTTAGGTGAATTAATGATTTTATAGAAATCCTGATTTGATTCAAATAGCTTTAGAAATAATATTTTAAGATAAGGTTTTAGTTTTTTTTTGACACAAAGATATAATAAAGTTAGAATCAGAACTAGAAGTTACCCACTCCTCATAGAATAGTAGTCAACAACATTAACATGTTGGCAGCAAAAGTAAATGGCTTGAAACTGAAAATAGACCCCCAGACAGAGTTATTATTTTAACAGGCTGGCAAGCCAAGGACAGGTAAGATTCTGCACAGAGTCTTATCAACGTAAGACAGAAGTGCATTGGTTTTGATAATGCATAGTCCATGAAGGGTAAGGAAGGTATTTTTTGTCAGAATGACCTAAGACAGGTTCAGTCTTGTTTATGAAATAAAAAAGGAAGAGATGTGGAGTGCTTTGGGGGCTGCTTGGCAAGAATGTGACACTGGTTAAGGATAAGAAAATGGGCTACTTGGTGGGAATCCGACATTGGCCAAGGACAAGGAAGTGAGTTTCAGGCAGGAATCTGACATTAGGCTAGAATAAAGAAGTAATTCCAGGCAGGAATCTAAATCTTAGGATAGAACAAAGAAGTGGGATTCGGGCATGAAAATGACTTTGGGCTAGCACAGGAAAGTAGACTCAGATATTTTGGTCATTCTGATAAGCCCTTAGAAATAGTGATCACAAGAGTGATCACGGGACTTTCTTTATTGCCTTGTTTTTTCTTTGACTATTTTTTTTCTTGTCTTGCTTGTTCCTTGACTATTTGCATCTATTGTATTACTAGTTCCTCAACCTAGAACTGACCTTAATATTTGCATGTAATTAAAATGGTATAAAAGCAGATTGGGAAAATAAATAAATAAAAATAATGAATGAAAATAAAGGCATAAATTTAAAATGAAAAAAAAATACAATGAGCTTTCAAAATTACACTAGAAAAAGAAATAGGCTTGGACAAATTTGTGATAAAAGGAAAACAATCATTTTAGGTCGGATCCAAGGATAAAGTCATAAGTGTGCCCTATGATAAAACAAGGCCATGTGAAACTGTTGCTTTGAACTTATAATGAATTTAGAGAATGACACACTGCTTTGAACATAAGTTTCAACATCTTTCTGTAACTCATCTTTCATTTAACATTTTGTCTATGAAGTAAATTTTTAAAGAGTTTCTGTCTAAGAAGGTATGAGAAGACCAGAGGGAAGGAAAAAGGTAGTGTCTTGGTGGGTTCTCCCTTATACATACAAATATATATATATATATATATATATATATATATATATATATATGTATGTATATATGTATGTATGTATGTGTATACATGTCTATTCATGTACATATGGATGAACACTCATGAAATTGATGAGCAAAGTAATTGGGCCTGACCATAATACCAGAATGTGTGTGTATGTGTATGAATATTTGTGATATATGTGTCTGTGCATAATGCCTATGTAAAGATTTTCTTTTCATCTCTTTTCTTTGGTTCAAGAAGCGTTATTGAGTCCAAGTCTCTAGTCTGACTAGTGAAAGCTCTTTATGTAACAGAGAAAATAATCTAGTGTTTATTAGCATGCTAAACAGTAGAAGAGAATTACAGTTAAAAGAAACCATTGCTTATTAGCACAAAATAGTAAGAGATAGTTACCAGAGAAAAGAAACCAGTACTTGGTAAGCACAGAATAGTAAGAAACAGTGGAGTTTCCAGAGGCCACCAGCCTCTGGCCCCTAGAACAGTAAAAAAAGAGTTACAAGGCTATACATCATTAACATTTGGCCTTTGTCGATCTCTGTGTCCCAGCATAGTACCTGTGAAGTCAGGAAGGTCCCTGGCGAATGGATATGCAAGCTTCCTGGAGAGTATCCACTTTTTTTGCACATCTGCAAAAGGATGTACCACAGATGGAGAGGTATCTTTCAGCCCCTACCCCACCACAGTGTTGTCCATGGATTGCTTTTTGCTGCTGCTGGAGTTTCTCATATTTGTCACTGCTACATTCTCCTGTATCTAACATAGTTTGAATGGGTGTAGAGAGACCCTTACTGCCTATAGTCAGGTATGATTGTTTCATGGGAGACAGCCTATTCTATTGGCCAATTTTCCTGCAGATCAATATGAGGAAGAATTTCTTTAGAACAATGCTGTTTTGGCGAATTAATGGTTTTACAGAAGTCATGATTTGATGTAAATAATTTTAGGAAGTTAGAGTAGTGGATGAGGAGGATTCAGGAGATGATTGAGGGTATTTTGCCAGAAAGATATGATATGGATAGTACTAATGTCCTTCCCCTTTGGTGTGTAGTGAGCACTATAGGGACTAGAAAGGACAGTGAGACTTTCATGCATTACAGGCACATAGTTGTGCTTGTTGGAAGGAAAATTATGTTTGAGACTGGTTAATGATAAAATAAAAAAATATTCCAAGTTGGTTCTTAGTTCCATGATTATGCTATTTAAGAATGTATTCACAGGTTTCAGTGCATACCATGAAAAGGAAAAGTTATTAACAAAGATCAAATGATCCTATTGTGAGTAGAATAAATTAGAATAGATGAATAGCAAGTTTAGCTAAATAAGGTTTCAAAAATCAAGATATAAGATAAATGATTTGCTTCTTGGTAAATGCAAATGGTCCTCAGCTAGCATAGGGAAAATCTAACTATAATACTCTTGACTTGTTAAATTTTGTTCATCAGTTACAAAATATTTATTGCCTTGAAGGTGGGACAAATTTAGGAAAAGAAGAATAGATGAGAAATGTTCAGTTTAGGTACAGGCTTCAAAAAAATAATATATAATCAATGATTGTCTTGGCTAGTTTTATATGGCAACTTAACACAAGCTAGAGTCATCTGAGAGGGAGGAGTCTCAGATGAGAAGATGTTTCTATAAGATCCAGCTCTAAGGCATTTTTCCATTGGTGATCTATGGGGAAGGGTACAGCTCATTGTGGGAGGTACCATCCTTGGGCTGTTTTTAAACCTGGATTTTATGAGAAGGCAGATTGAGCAAGGCATAGAAACAAGCCAGTAAGCTACACGTCTCAATGGCCTCTGCATCCTGCCTCCAGACTATCAGCTCCTGCCTCCAGGTCCCAGCACTGCTTTTTCCCTGACTTCATCCAATGATTGATTGTGACCTAGATGTGTAAGACAAAAAAATGACAACCAACAATTTGGGAAAAGATCTTTACCAATCCCGCATCTGATAGAGGGCTAATATCCAATATATACAAAGAACTCAAGAAATTAGACTCCAGACAACCAAATAACCCTATTAAAAAAAATGGGGTATAGAGCTTAACAAAGAATTTTCAACTGAGGAAACTCGAATGGCCGAGAAGCACCTAAAGAAATGTTCAGTATCCTTAGTCATCAGGGAAATGCAAATCAAAACAACCCTGAGATTCCATCTCACACTAGTCAGAATGGCTAAGATTAAAAACGCAGGTGATAGTAGATGCTGGCGAGGGTGTGGAGAAAGAGGAACACTCTTCCATTGTTGGTGGGACTGCAAGATGGTGCAACCACTTTGGAAATCAGTGTGGTGGTTCCTCAGAAAATTGGACATAGCATTACCTGAGGATCCAGCTATACCACTCCTAGGCATATACCCAGAAGATGCTTGAACATATAACAAGGACATATTCTCAACTATGTTCATAGCAGGCTCATTTATAATAGCCAGAAGCTGGAAAGAACCCAGATGTCCTTCAACTGAGGAATGGATTCAAAAAATGTGGTACATTTATACAATGGAGTATTACTCAGCTATTAAAAACAATGAATTCGAGAAATTCCTAGGTAAATGGATGGAGCTAGAAATTATCATTCTGAGTGAGGTAAGCCAATCACAAAAGAACACACATGGTATTCACTCACTGATTATTGGATATTAGCCCAGAACTTTGAAATACCCAAGATTCAACTCACAGACCACATGAAGCTCATGAAGAAGGAAGACCAAGTGAGGGTGATTCAGTCCTTCTTAGAAGGAGCAACAAAATACTCAAGGGAGTAAATATGGAGACAAAGTGAGGGACAGAAACTGAAGGAGGGGCCGTCTGAAGACCATTCCACCTGAGTCACCAAAGGTAGATGCTGATGTGGAAGTTGGGAAGTGCATGCTGACAGGAGCCTGATATAGATGTCTCCTCAGAGGTCTGCAAGAGTCTGACATATTCAGAGGCAGATGCTTACAACTAGCCATTGAACTGATCATGAGGTTCCCAATGGAGGAGTTAGAGTGAAGACCATTGGAGCTGAAAGGGTTTGTGGTCCCATGAGGAGAGCAACAATACCAACCAACTATAGCTCCCAGAGTCTAAACCACCAGCCTGGGAACACTTAGGGAGGGATCCAGCGCTTCAGCTGTATATGTAAGAGCAGAGAGCCCTGCTGGGCATAGGTGGGAGAAGAGATCCTTGGCCTCATGAAGGCTGGACGCCCCAGGGGATGGGAATTTGAGGGTGGGGAGGTGGGAGTGGGGGGGTAGGTGGGGGTACATCCGCAGAGAAGCAGGAGGAGGGGTGAGGGGATAGAGGGTTCCTGGGTGGGTGGGAGATGGGGTAAGAGGACAACATATGAAATGTAAATAAAACATCCAATAAAAAAAAGACAAAAAAACAACTCCATCACGGATTTATTGGTAATAGTGCTTTGTCACAGCAATGAAAACTCCAACTGAGATAGTAATCATGTTATACATTTACCTTTGTGTAAGGTTTTTAATCTATTTTTTAAAGGATGTTTTTGTGGTGATTGTTTCTCAAGAATATGTAACTTGTGGCTATGAGGTAACATTAATTTTTATGTAAAGAACTTTGATTTAGGTGTTGTAAAGACGACAAGAAAAAAAGTAAAAGATTTTGAGCACATTTTAAAGATAAGACGTGTGTGTGTGTGTGTGTGTGTGTGTGTGTGTGTGTCTATGTCTTTCTCATTTTTCACTGGCCCCAAAGAATTAAGTTTTGCCCCCTCAGAGAAAAGTCTGCTGAGTGATTAGTGGCCTACTTCACACAGCGTTTTCATTAACTTTTCTGATGAAGCTGGTAATCAGCAGAAATCACTCAATACTGTCCTTTAATATGTGTTTTAAGCAGTACAGTTATTATTTATACAATAAGAACATTCATATATTTCTTACTGGTTTCTCAATCTACATAAATCAATAATTAATCATTATCCTACAATATAGACCACTTGAGTTATCCTAATACCATATCTGAAATTTTATATCCTTTAATTTGCAGCATCTCAGGCCACACTACCCATATCTTAGCCTTTGACAATCAACATTATGTTCTGTACAATTAATAGAACTTTACTATGAGATTGTGTCTCCCAGTAATATCAGAATTATAGCCATATAGATTCACCAACTATATGAGTGCCCAAAGGTGACCAGAAAAGTTTAACACTAATAGGCATGCCAGGGTGGATGGAGAAAGCCTAAAAGCCCTCAACTCTACACAAAGGAAACTCTACACAAAGGAAGTACACAACTCCACTACAGCTTAGGAAAGCTGGGAGCAGGAGAGATGGTCTTCCCCTGGGAAGATAAGTTATTTAGCATCATGTAGTCAGCCTTGAAAACATACATGGAAGTAGCTTTATACAGACTGTAAAGGTTATATTTAGAATATATGTGTATATACATATATACATACACATATACATATATGTACACACACACAGATATACATATACATATACATATACATATACATATACATATACATATACATATACATATACATATACATATACATGGAATGTAGTCATGCTATAATCTCAAATATTAAAAAATTGAAAAGTAATGAGACTGGCAAAACACAGAAACTCATTGCAATAGATTTTTAAAAATTGCATACAGTAATTTAAGGTTCTAGGGATGTATGATGATTCAAAATTTTCAATAAATATTAACTGTTCAAAATCATTAATGAAATATGAGCATTTCTACAAAGTAAAATCTTTTACATATTTAATTATTTACTTATTTATTTATTACATAGTGTGTATATGGAGTATGGGTTTTGTGTGTGTGCTTATTTGTGTATTTTTGTGTGGTATGTGTATGTAGTGTGAGAATGTGTGTGTGTGTGTGTGTGTGTGTGCACAATCATGTCCTTGCATGAATATGGAGGTCAGAACAACTTGTATTAGTCTCTTTACTGCTCCCAGGTAGCTCCCAGGTAGCTATTTCTCATGTTTTGCAGCAAGTGCTTCATATGCTGAGATATCCGATAGGCTTCAGTAATTATGTAAAACCTTGTAAACCATAAATATAGTGTGATGCCTAAAAATCTTTCCAAACTTACACTCATGTTCCTTCTCAAATTATAAAGCACTAGTGTTAAAGCTGTTCGCTGACAACTTTGCATTTGTTTTTATATTATCTGAAATTCATTCTTGATTCCTAACATGATTTTAAAAGATGGAGCATCTTACTTTACAATTACTGGTCACTGATGTCTCTAGCTTACTGAGTTGTCACCATAAAAGAAGTTTAAAGCAACAATTTAATGCACAGATCAATTATATTAGAGCTGTTTAGTTTAAAAGATAAGTGATGGTCAATAATTTCCTAAACTCTGTGTTACACCTACACTGATAAGAGTAGCAGGTTAGGTAACTCAACTTTTCATTTCAGGGTCAAAATAAAAAGACGCTAATTCTGAAAACATAATTTGCTCTCAGTGAAATGCCATTTTAATATTGTTAAAATACTTTCAGATTCTGAAACCTTAACAACCAACAGTACCTTTCTCTGTTCTTAGCTACTAGGATACAGTGGAGACTAATAAAGCTAAAGGCAAAGACTCTTATGCAAGAGTCTAGGGGAGAGTTGAGGGAGACAATGAGATCTAGGCAAAAAAGTCCTCCAGAGCCAACTAACCTCTGACTGTGGGGGCTCACAAGAGAATTAACCACCAATGAAAGAACATGCGGGGATGCACCTAGGCTACCTACATATACGTAGCAGATGTGTAGTTTAATATTCATTGGGTCCCTTAACAGTTAAAGCAGGAGCTGTCTCTGACTTGGACTCTGTTGCCTGCCTTTGAATCCCATTCCTGTAGTTGGGCTGCCTTGTCTGGTCTCTGAGAGAGGATTTCCCTTAATCCTGATGTGATGTAAGGTGCCATGGTGGGTTGGTACCTGAATGGGGAAATTTATATGGAGAAGGGAAGGGGGGATGCGAAAAGGGGTAGTAGGGTAGAACTTGGAGGAGAGGAAGTAGTGGGCTGCAAACATAATGTAAAGTGTATAAATTAATGAAAAAAAAAGAATTATAATTGGCTAGTTTACCACTTTATAAGCTTGAGTAGAACATACTAGTGAAGAGCTAATCATTACTTGCTTGGATGACTCTTCGATACACATTAATTTTTGTTTTTTAATTAAGGAATGAATTCTACCATTTTTAAGGATACTAGTCCTAAGTGGCAATAATTTGATTTATGCCAAGTGGGGTGTGTCTTAGTTAAGTTTCTGTAATAAAAAACTCTGGCCAAAGCAACCTCCCATAGACAATGTGGCTTGCAAATTAAGATTTACCATTGTGAGGAAGTCAAATCAGGATTTCAAGCATCTAATCCCATCATATACACAGCAAAGAGAAATGAGAGAATAAATCATATACACAGCAAAGAGAAAGGAGAGAATAAATTTGTACCTTTTCTTACTTCCTCTCTCGCTCCTAGTTAGCTTTTTCGTCTCTTACACTGCTCTATATCTCCTCCCTAGAGAAATGTGAAACCCAGAAGGGTATAACTTTTACACCTATAAACAATCAAGATGATCTCCCACAGACATATTTACAGATCAACCTCATATTATTAATTCCTCACTAAGACAGTTTTTCAAGGTGATTCTAGTTTATGTTGACAGAATTGACCATCATAATTACAGACTTCATACAAAGCTGGAGAGAAAGAAATGTTAAAATCAACATGGCCCTTTACTTATCCTAGGTAGCTGCAAACTACTTCCACACCTATGATTACAATGTTAGACATATAATATACAAATATTTCTTGAATCAACAACAGAGAATATGCTTTAGATGATCACATAAAACATTCAAATTCTCATAGTAGAAAACAGAAACATCTAGAATTTGTCTACAGCCACCTTAAAATATTATAGAACAATAGCTCCTGGAAAACTCTGGCTAAATGAATATTTAAAGACATTCTGATTAGCTTTGCCCCTGACAATGACTTGTGATTTACCAGTAGATTTTGGAGGTAGTCAAGATTGCTGAGAATGAACTGCAGAGGCAGAAAAAGAAAACCAGAAGTCAAAGTATGGGTGAACTATAGAGAAAACATGAGAAAGTAAGTAAGCAGGAAATGAGCCAGGAATGATAGGCAAAATTTAAAATTTAAAGTAAATTAATGAAATATAAATATTAATGTGTTTCACAAAGGAGTGAATATTGGATCACATTGTTGAACATGAGAAAAGTAAATTTGAAAAGAAGCTTAAATAATATACTATAACATAAATATGTGTTTGTAATAATTTTTCTTATGTATTTATACACATACATACATATATACATAAACATACATGTTACATAACTATGGTTTTGGTACCTGGTCTTAGACTCTCACTTTAAACCAAAATGAGAATAGTTCATTATAACTATACAAGCATAGTTATATACAAAATTATAGGTATTATAGTTCTATTTCTGAAAACATACACATAACTGACATTTTATAGAATGAGCAGGCTTTATGTAGATGTGTGTGTGTGTGTGGTGTGTGTGTGTGTGTTTCTCCATGTATACAGTAGAGATTAATGAAAAAAGGAGGACATGAAATTGAAAGAGAAGCGAAGTAAGTAGTGTATACCCAGGTTTGGAGGGAAGAAAGTAAAAAGAGAAATATGTTATTTATAATATAATTTAAAAACTAAAGTAAAACAAAAATATAATACTGAAAAATTGTAATATACAGCTTATATCATCTGACATTTATGAATGAATTCCCCAGAACAGGCATAGTGTATATGTGTTCATTTTGTTTTTATGTAATAAATCTGTAAATATTTACCCCACACAAATGTCAGGAGCCTGTATGCTATTATAACGCTGTCCTTACAAATGATATACTTTATGATGTTCAGTCAAAAAGTGGTAGAAATAATTGCCTTTCTATTTTCTGTGATTAATTGTGCTATAGTTCCTTTGTTAAAACTTAGGTGATTGGAAAATAAATAGCATGTGCTGTAAATATCCTCTGAACTACAAGTTCTGCAAATTGACATTACAGCATGAATTTTTCATCTTGACAGCTTACCACAGGAGCCATATAACCCCTGATTTTCATTAAAGAATAACCGCATGTGTATGGCCAAATGTTAAGAATTAAATAAAATACTATTTATTATATATCTTAGTATCCATTAGATCAATTTCAGTTTCTAATAATACACTGACACCTGTTACTAATACCAATTTTGGTAAGTTTGGGCTTGGAATGTGGGTCAGTTTTCACACCTAGCACCCTCCCATCACATAAAAGTGGATATATGTTTTTAATTCAAGCATTCAGAATGTGGTGCATCAACAGGAGGTTAAGGCGCTTCTCTACAGCTGGTGTTTGAGACTATCTGGTGATATGAAAGAAAAAATTAAGCCACTCCCAAACACTAACTGTAATGTTACAATTTTCAAAGAGCCAGGGTGAGGAATGAATTAGCTTAATTGAATAATTGTAAATTACTTTGATTTTAAATGAAGAAATTAAGCAGTTACAATTACAAGAAGAAGTGTCTTAGCCTTTCCAGGGCACTGATGAAAAACAAGCAGTTCAGCATCATTTGCTTAACAGTAAATGTTTTGCCAATTAAATTCCATTGCTAAAATCTGTGTTTGTTGTGTTACTGTGATCTTACGATGTGTAGAATCACTAAAAGCATGGGAAATGTATGGGATGAGTAATGGTGCTCCCATGCCAAAAATAACACGGAAGACAAGAAATTTTGCTATATGATAAATGTATACAAATGTCAGAAAAGAGCCAAGAGCCCATTTGTTGCAGAATGATATATTCCAAGGAAATTGAACTTTCGCTAAAGTACTCTTTTTTTTTTCTTTTGAATGGAGAATAATATGCTGAGTGCATCATGGCTGTAAGTTGTCTTAGAATGCATAGGTTAAAGGGAATATTAAAAATGACTGAATTAAAAATAGCAGGGGCTGAATGACTGAGTATATTTCTGATCCTCTTTCATTTTATCAGTCAGCACTTGCTGATGTTAGAGAACAGATGATATGCTTAACTCGACTTTAATCCTTTCTACTGGATACTCTACAAACCTACAAGACCTAGTTGGTTCAATGCCACTAGGAGAAATAAAGTTGGATACAGGCCAATGTACTTTCATTCAAGTATTTAGTAAGGGTTTAGAGCAGGCATGAATTAAGATTAAGTAAGTTGACTATTCTTTATATATGTATATAGTAAAAATATCCTATTTGCACATATTGTTTCAATTTATTTATTAGCAGTTATGTTTGAATAAACTAGTCCCCTGCATAGAAACATCATATTCATTTTGCATGGTGGTAGCTATTTAAGTATTACACAGAACCACTAAAGGTATGATGTTTCTGATTGGCTACTGTAGCAGTGATTGGTCCCAATGTTTAATGTTTAAGCTGAGACTTAATTTTAACTGTATCTTCATTGCCTTCTGTCCAGTCCAACTTTCCTTCAAAACTGGGAGATAATTCTTTTAAGAATATACCCACATCAACTTCCATCTTTCAACTATCAACTTCAGAGAGCCTTTCTGAGATCTTGTCATGCTCACGTAGAAATTCTCAAACATGAAACATGATTTTGAATTGTTTTACAAATCTTCCTGGTCTCCTTAATATATCAAAAGGTTATTCTTACTTTATAGGACTTTCATGCAGCAAAGAAGTCTATTTTATCTTGTCATTGTGCTCCGTCTCAAGCTTCTATAATTTCTAATGCACAAATTCTTCTCTCCTTGGGGTTGTACACTTTTTTATGTTAAACATCTACTTGCAAATTTTTTTTCTTGGAAGAAAATCTGTTACGTGGACTGAGGCCAGTGTTCCAAAGAAACCTTGCTATTTTTTTTCTGCCAAATTCATGAAGTCCACATCAATGTAGGAACACTTTAAACTGTGCTGCAATATAACTTGAATTTTACACAAGTGTGAAGGTCAGACACACATTCACACACACACACACACACACACACATACACACTCCAAAAGGCACACTACTTTGCGTTTTGCTTTGTTTGTCTAGACTTACTCTCCTTCCTTTCATTTGGTACAAAAACATCACTTTGTAAAATTCTCAGTGAGTGGGCTTTTACTTTACTTTTACACTTACAAATTCTCAATGGAATTAGACATCTTAAGCCACCACTACATTTTTCTCACGATTCCCTCTGTGCTACAAAACTCTGAGAGCAAAAGCTCAAGTTCACAAGAATCCATAGTTGCCCTCAAGGTGAAAGCCGCTATCAGTATTCTGCCTATCACTTTCTGTCTCTTCCTTTCATTTAGTTTTGCCTCAGACTATTCTTTGCTTTCTATTTTGCTCATTGATGCATTTAAAAGCTTTAATATGTTCATCGTTTATAGTTTTTATTCTCCCTAATCAAAGTGAGGGGCAGATTAATCATTCTGTCACACTGCAGAAATACCTCTTCTTCTCATTATCAAGTCCACGTTTTTGCATTGAGTCTCTTTTTCTTTGCAGCCCTCCTAGCTGTAATGAAGTGATAGTGGAGGACTAAGCACCCAGACGCTAAATCTTTGGCTTTCCTTTTAATGAAAGCTATGTTACTGATATAATGAGCAAAGAGTTTAAAATAAACCTCTCTTCCTCCTTGTTGAAATAAAAGGATAATTGCTCTCCCTGGTACAGAGGAAAACTGAAAATTCATTAGAGGGAGCACATAAAACATGTGGGATCTGCAAAGCAGCTTAGTTCATGACACTTTCCTCTGTGAAGTCAGTGGAAATTCAAAGAATGTTTACAGAACTTACAGACATGTTCATAAGTCTAAGAATCACGGTTGCATTTCCATTAATACTCTCTGAAACAGTGTGGGGAAAGAGTGTTTTTGGGTTGTTGAGTAACTCTGAAATAGGAAGGAAAGAACTGTGGTATCTGTTATTTGCTGCAGAGGGAGAAGCATGAGGCAATTCACTTATACTAAAGTATACAACACAAGTACATTCAAGTCCTTCAGCAATAAAACACTTGAAGTATGTGGTCACTGAAGAGGTCATTCAGCATAGCAAAGGGAAGTGTGACTAGGAACAGCACGGAATGCATATCAACCAAGCTAGTGGGAAGACAGAAATCTCAACAGTTGCCAATATGGTGAATATCTGAGATGAGATTGTACATTGGAGTTGATGCCAGACTGTGACAATGGAAGAGTGAAGCCCAGATGCCTCACCATCTGATACTATTGTTGTACATAAACTTTCCAGCTATTAAATCACCCAGAAGAAAGTAAGAAGGATAGAAGTCGATTTTGATTTACTGAATACAAACCTGTGATACTTCAAATTAATTTTAAGCAATTGAATCCACTACCAAGGAATCTTTCAGTTACCATACAGAAAAGGTGTTAAAAAGTAATAAAAATTAAATGCATAAATAAATAGTTGCATTTTTTGTTCATCTATTTGGAAAGATTCGCCATTTACTGTTAACAATTAAAGTTGGATGGGAACATGTTGAATTTAGCATCCATGGCTTTAGAAAATACCTGGATAAATCTGACATAGGATTATATAACAATAAGTAACTCTTTAGATACATCAGCAAATACATTAAGAACTGCTTTGACCACATGCTTGCTTTACTCTACAGTGGGCTGGAAAAAGGAATACAAAAGAAAAGTAGTGGGGGTGAAAATATTATATTTATTTATATTTGAAATAATATAAGAATAAATACATTTAAAAATAGGAAAAAAAAGAAGTAAATTAATCCACCGAAATTAGCAAAGGAGAAGGGAAATAAAATATCTTAGTAGACAAGTGTGACGTCATAGAGAAACTGGTCAAAATGTACTTGACAAAGTAACATAGTTTCATTCTGTAATTATTTTTTATATATTTTAATGTTTTGAAATAGGGTCTCATACAGCCCAGGGGTGGACACCACCTCAATTTAGAAACTATGCTCTCTTCAGAATGCTGGATTGCAAGTTCTGTCTCACATACACTTTAAGTAGTACTAGGATTGAAACTAGGGCTTCATACATGCTAGGCAAATAATTTACTAACCAAGCTATATCCTTCATCCCTCTGTGTATTTTTAAAATCCTAATGAATCTGGTGAACATTAGCTATTGTGATTGTTTCATTCAATGCTTATCCATGGAATTTTGGGCATGAAGAAAGCTAACAAAGGGGAGATAGTACCTGTAGAGACCACTTCCTTTAGATAGGCATGGTCTCCAGCTGAGGGATGGAGTCACACATGCATCTCAAAACTTTTAACTCAGAAATGATCCTGTCCAAAAGAAAAACATGGACAAAAAATGGAATAGATACTAAAAGAAAAGCCATCCAGAGACAGCACCATCTAGGGATCCATCCCATCTGCATACACCAAACCCCACCACCACACACACCCTATTGCTGATGCTAAGAAACATGTGCTGACAGCTGATATGTCTGTTCTCTGAGAGGTTCTATAAGACCTGATCCATACAGACACAGATAATTACAGTCAACCATCGGCCTGAGCTTGGGAACCCCAATAGAAGAGTTAGGAGAAGGACTGAAGGAGCTGAAAGAGATTACGTCCTGATAAGAAGAGTAATATCAACTGACTAGACAACCCAGAGCTCCCAGGGACTAAACCACTAACCAAAGAGTATACATGGAGGGAGCCAGGACATCAGATACATATGTAGCAGAGAATGGCCTTGTCTGACATCAATGGGAGGGAAGGGATGCTTGATTTCCCAGCATAGGGGGATGCTAGAGGGGTGAAGCAGGAGTGGGTGAGAGGGTGGGGGAGCACCCTCATAGAGGCAAAGGGGAGAGGGTGAGGAGGGATGGGATGTGGGAGTTGGTGAAACAGTAACCAGGGAAGGGGGATATCATTTAAAATATAAATGAATAAAATGATTAATAAAAAAGAAAAAATAAGAAAATGTTTTAGTCTTGGCCAGTGATAATGAGACACAAGAGTCCATAATACGTTATTTGAAATAATGCTTCTGTGAAAATTGCATATATATATATATATATATATATATGTGTGTGTGTGTGTGTGTGTGTGTGTGTGTGTGTAAAATGTTTGTGTGTGTGGTGTGTATGTTCATACATATATAATCTTGGGTCACCTATCTCTCTATCAACATATATGTATATATATTGGCCTGATCTTACTACTGATCTTACTTCACTACTGCTGCCCCTCCAAATTTGCCAAATATCCCAAATATCTCCTTCTAAACTTAATGACATGTGTCTATGTGTTCTGTGTTTTATTTTTGTGTATCCTATTTTGGGATACACAATGGTTATTGCACAAGGATCTTATAGAAGCTATAGGTTTTAGCACAAGGCCAATCCAGTTAAACATCCCCACATGGACTAATGAGCTTTCATCAAGGTGACATACCCTACAATTAGGAGTTACTGGTATGCTTTACATCCTCATGTGGGGCAGTTTGTCTTAAAGAAGTGCATGGTGGAGTAAATCTACTCATTGCATGATTATAAATAACAAAGAAAAAGATCTGAGGATCTCATTATCACTTTTAAGGCCATCTTTTCCCACTCTCTTATCCATCATGTAAGATTTCCACTGGGATTACAAAATGTTTCATATTTCTCAGTAGTGTTCATTTAACTATGTCTTTATGCTGTTTGCTTTTCTTTTCTCTTCTGTTCTTTCCTTTTCCTCTCTTTTATTTTGTTGTTTTGAAACAAGATCTCTTTACAAAAGCCTTGCACCCTTGAAACTTACTTTGCAAGCCATGCTGGCAGTCTGCTGCCTGCCTCTTGGGATTAAAGGCAGCATGTCTGGCCCACCTTTATGGTCTTTATCTGCTGAGGACCTTAGAGGATCAACGTACTGCACCATTCTGGGAAACAACTTCTGGTTCTGTTATCTTGTAGGTACCCAGTGTCAACCTTCCCCTTTGCTCTTTGATACTCTAGATTTTCAGTCATTGACACTAACTGTGACAGGACTTCCCTCCAGAATTCAATGCTGAAGGCCAACAATCTTTCTCCATCATCTGAGAATTCTAAACCTATGTTCTGTGATGACACTAACGTTTGTTATTAGCAACTGCTCTTCTCATAAGACTTCAGATTCAAACATGTCATAGCAAACCTATTTTAAAACAATTTAAATCTTTCTAGCTCATGTTGTAAAAGGCCAATTCCAAACAGGTTCTGAAGTCACTGGTATTTTACATTCTTTGCTTCTCCTTGCCTCACATCCATGTTTTTCCCAATTTTTATCTTAACCTTTATGCAAATCATTACAAAGATCATTGATTTAAATGAAACACTGGCTTATTTCCTATCGTGTCTGTATTCTGCCTTAACACTATTCTCCACTTGCTGTGTGTAAGACTTTCTGGCAGTATGCTAGTGGTGATCTCCGGGAACCTCAAACTAACAAAGGAGGGATATGTCCTCACTTACTCATATACTTTCCAAAGAACATGGATTCACTTCCGTTTGTGAAGGGACATTTTATACCATGTCGTTTTGCCTTGATTTTTGTCATGCTCAGCTGGTGAACATTTTCCTATTTTACACCGTAGCATAAGCATTAGAAGTAGAAAAGCTGACACTATTTCTACAAACTTCTGCTTTCAGAATTCTGATTTCAATCATCCACTTTGGAGACTAGTCAGGACAGCTTTCCACGAGGATATGGCCCTGTCACCATGGTGTACTAGACGTTTTCCCTTCAAGGTTATTACTGTAGTCATTTTCTCATTTCTCTATTGAATTTCCCACTATTACCCATCAACCACATCACAAGCAATCAGCGATGGCACATGCACTTTGGCTCCCGTTTTACAGTCAAACTGCCCCAATTTCACCTCACCTTCTATGCCTCATCCATTTCGCTCCTAACTATAAAAATAAAACTATATAAGAGCTCCCCCTGCTTGTATCTTCACACAGTTTTTTTTTCTTACAATTGTCTGTCAAACAAGCTGCTTGAATTTTTTTCTATTCTTCAATCTTCTCATTTCTCTGTAAATTAAGATTCAGGTCGTCTGTCTCCTAAGGATATGACAGCTTTCAGTTAATTTTGTTGATACTTACCACACTCTCCCTCTAGAAAACATTAACTGACAAACATTTACATCATAAACTACCATAAGATTTAAATCTGAAAGTCTATTTGCATATTAATTAATCTACATGATATTTTTTC
Organism: Grammomys surdaster; assembly: GCF_004785775.1. Classification (NCBI taxonomy): domain Eukaryota; kingdom Metazoa; phylum Chordata; class Mammalia; order Rodentia; family Muridae; genus Grammomys; species Grammomys surdaster. The sequence continues at coordinate 12,139,207 of NW_021605377.1, read as the reverse complement.
CACTTCAAAAAATAAGTCTGAAGTTAATTTTGATATTGTCCAAATACATTTTTATAACTTCTAATTCAATCTGAGCTTATATTATACTCAATAATACAGGTTAATAATGTAGGCATGGTGTGCTGAGTAGTTTTATGTCAACTTGACACTACCTAGAATCATTTTTGGAAGATAGAACTTCAGTTGAGTGAATGCCTTCACCCTATTTGCCTGTGTCTAATCCTGTTTGCATTAGCTTGATTGAACATTGAATTAAGTGTCCCCAGCACATTATTTATAATGTGCAGTTTCAGCCCTAAGCTGGAGGTCCTAGGTTCCCTGAGGGCCAGCAGAAAAACTCGAAGCAGGCAACTTCAGAAGGTAGGAGGTGCCGGGGTGGGGGGACTCTAGACTGTATCAGAGACTTGAGAGGTGAGGGTCTCTCAGGATTCAAAGGGAGGGGCCTTAGATGAAATGCCTTACAATGAGGAGAGGAAACTCCATCTCCAGTACAAAGACAGAACATCAAGTGGAGGGATGGGGTTGACATCCCACAGTCAAAAACTCTGACCCAGAATTATTCCTGTCTGAAATAACTGCAGGGACAAAAATGGAGAAGAGCCTGACGAAAGGGAGGTCCAGGGACAGGCCCAATTTGGGATCCAGCTCAGGAGGAGGTCCCAATGCCTGACATTGTTACTGATGCTACAGTGTGCTTACAAACAGGGGCCTATCATGACTGCCCAACACATAGCTGAAAGAATCATATGAAAATATTTACACCCAACCAATAGACAGAAACTGTTGTCCCCTGTGGTCTAATTAGGTGAAGGCAGGAAGAAGCTGAGAAGGGTGATCCCATAAGAAGACCAGCAGTCTCAACTAAGCTGGTCCCTTGGATCTCTCAGACACTGAGCCACCAACCAGACAGCATATACGAGCTGATATGAGGCCCCCAACACATATACAGCAGAGGACTGCCGAGTCTGGACTCAGTCAGAGAAGATGCACCTAACCCTTGAGAGACCTGGGGCCCCAGGGAGTGGGGAGGTCTGGTGGGGTGGGTATGGGTGGGGAAATTGTCTTGCAGATGTGGATGTGTTTGTGTAGGATGTGGAATAGTTGGAGGGTGGACCAGGAAAGTGACAAAATCCGGACTGTAAAAAAATATTAAATTAATAATAATAACAATAATAATATTTAATAATAATAGTAAAATAAAAAAAGAAGGGAAAGTGAGGGTGAGTAAGTTGTGAGGAGAAAACCAGTAAGTAGCACTCATCCATCCCTTCTGCATAATCTCTTGTCTCTAGGTTCTGCCATGTTTCCTGTTCTGCCTTGACATCCCTCAATGGTTGACTATAAGTTGATATAAAACTACATTTCCCCAAGTTTGCTTTTTCTTTATTGTAGTACTGTGTCAGAGCAGTAGAAGTCTCAAGACACACAGCAAATGCAACATGAAATTTAATCCTTAGATCATCATCAGTTTCTCCTGCGTCTCTATCACAGTGGAATGAAAAAATTCCATTCTTGCTGCTTACCTAAAAATCAAGCCTCTAATTCTCTCACTCCTCTCTCTATCTCTTCTCTCTGTCTCTCTGTCTCTGTCTCTGTCTCTGTCTCTCTCTCTCTCTCTTTCTCTCTCTCTGTGTGTATGTGTGTGTGTGTATGTGTATTTTTGTTTGCATTTTGTTTGCATTTTGTCTCCTCTTGTAACATATAACTTTCCTTAATAAATCCTCTTTAAATCCTCTTGACATACCTTTCCAAATATACTTTTGGATTTTTCCTTGCTTATGGGTGTTAGCCAATGTCATGTAAGGCCTACATTTTAGGGTAGCATTCTGGCCATTGCCCCACTTATTTCTTTCCATTCTTTCCATGTTTCACTCTACCTCTGAAGGAGAAGTGAAGTTAATATGGGAAACGTTTAGATAGACCACAGTACTCCTGTAAGAGCCTTTGGATTGCAATTGTTTTTTAGTTTAAAATGAGTATTTCAGGCTTCAGTTAGAAACCTCTCAGGCCTGACACCTATTTATTTCAACTCCCTTTGTCAGTTATTCTTTATTAAAAAGTGTCAGCAACCCACACTTCTCAAGGGATATGTTAAAACAATTTCTCCTTTTTGTTAGGATCTGACCCTGTATAGCTATTTCCTTCAGTTCTTTATTTGAAAACAATCTGGCTTTTAGTGAGGCAGAGGTGAAGGGGGCAGAGAGCAATCTCTAGGACCTGGGATGGATAGAGGCCCCAGAGATGTGTGGGGGTGACTCTAGCTGAGTCTCCTATCTATGGGGGATATGGATCCAGAAGTGGTCACTTTCTCTAGACACGCAGGACTCTAAGTTGAGGAATAACAACAGTAACTCACCAGAAAAACCTTGGAAATAATATGTATCCTGCCTACAAGAAGTACAGAGACAAAGATAGAGCAGTGGCTGCAGGAATGGACAACCAATGACTGACCTAAATTGAGACCTATTCCATGGACAAGAACCAATTCCTGATACTATGAATGATACTCCGTGTCTAGCTTAACTGTCCTCTGAGAGGCTCCACCCAGAAGCCACTGAAAGGAGATAAAGAAACCAACAGCCAAACATTAGATGGGCCTCAAGGAGTATTATGGACAAGTTGGGAGAGGGACTGAATAACCTGAGGATGACAGGAACTTCACTGAAGATCAATAGAGTCTGGATCCTTAGGGTTCTCAAAGCCTGAATCACCAACCAAAGAACGAGCTTGAGCTGGATGTAAGCCTTCTGCATATATGTAGCATTTGAGCGGCTTGATCTTCATAGAGGTTCCCCAGCAACTGAAGCAGATGCTGTGCCTGAGTCTGTTGACTACCTGCCTGCCTACCTGCCTATGGATCCCATTTCCCAAGTGGGAAGGATGCTGCTAGTCCTTTAGAGACTTGATAGTCAGGGCAGGGAGAGGAAGTAGTGCAAATCTTATGATAACACACACTGAGTGAAATCATTCAAACTGTGAACAATATTTAACACAAAGAACTGGAAACGAAATATATCGCTTTTCATGAATAGATTTCATAAGAAAGTAAGAGTAAATCTATCTATCTCATTTCTAATCATATCAGAAATATACTCTTAAAATTAGAAATGATTTCATCTGTTGAGAAACATTTAGGTTGTTTCCAGTTTCTGGCTACTACGAATAAAACTACAGTGATCATAGTTGACCAAGTGTTCTTGTAGAAGGATCGAGTGTCCTTTGTGTGTATGTTCAAGACTAGGGTAGCTGGATTTTGCAGTAGATAGACTTTCTGTGCAACTACCACGTTGAATTCTGTAATAATTAACTTAGTATTCTGATAGGACTCCTGCCTGGGCGGTGCGGGTTGTGGGGAGGAACAGGATTCTGACTCCTGTGATTTTCTTAGGACATTTTTATTTATTGTTGGATAATCATATCCAAATTCAATGTGATAATTTTTACTTCATCTTATTATGTATTATTTTTGCCATGTTTGGTAGTTGGTTATCTGAAGCCTGTTCTGTTTTAATGAGAGATAAAAAAAAAAACAACACAAAAAAGAGATCCAGAATGAAGGGAGATGAACATGAATTGGAAGGAGTGCAGGAAGGGGAAACTATAATCAAATTATATTATATAAGACAAGAATCTGTCTTTAATGAATGGAAAAAATATAAAATAAAATCATTTTTGCCAGGTGCCTTACAGATTCAATGCTAAGAGATAGCTGAACATTGTTCTATATAATTGGAAAAAGTGAACTCAGTTTTAAATCGGAATACAAAATGATTAGTCAGAAAGAGTCTACCCACAGAAAGCATTCTCAAAGATTTTAGAAATTTGTTAAATATTGTTTCATTTTGATTAATTAAAAAACATTTTCTCTGTGTAATAGATCTAGCTACTTAGAAACTCACTTTGCAAATCAGGCTGGAATTAAACCTATATATTCCCAACTGCCTGTGCCTCCAGAGTGCTGGACTTAGTTTTTGTGTAAAATGTTTCGTCTATTTTTTTATTCCTTCAGAACCTGCTGAGACTACATCCTTGAAAGGCTTCTCAGATTTAAAAATGTTACAGAAGCAGGAGATTCTATTAGATAATTAATACAACAGAAAACAAAACATGAAATTAATATTTTACACTTAAAGGCAAATTAGAACAGTATTCATATACTGCATTTAAACAATAATATCTTCATATCTTTAGATGCTCATTTCAGCTTTATAAGCATTTTCTCATTATATAATCATTGATGATAATTTTCAATAGGTTTCTGATAAATTTTGTTTCTCACGTAACTATCATGAATTCAGTCTGTCCAGTGTTCCATCATTATTCTTTATACTGGGCTCAAGGTCATTAAATATTTGTAATTTGCTTTGCTTATACTTATACACTATATTTTTTTTTACTCTAGTAGAAATTTCTGAATCTACAAATACAAAGAATTTTAGATAACTGTCTAAATCACTTGATAATACGTGTTTATTCTTCAGGTTTTAAAAATGTGTATTTATTCATATTTATTTTCTCTAAGTACATGTCATAGTTCAGTATTTGTGAAATGTTCTTCCATGATAGGTTGATGTCTAGTATGTTTCTATGACTTGTTCTAGACATTGAAATAGTGAGTAGCAATTGTTTGGACTGATCAACTTAGTAGAGTAGAATGTGTATTCTCCTTATAATAGGAATCTATCATGTTCTAATTAGCAATTATTACATAATTCACAATGTATAGATCCACCTTACCCAAGGAGATTTCAGCTATGATTAGCTGTATTGAAGACTAAGAAGCAGTAATTATTGAAATTCTGAAACAATGTTACAATTCATTGTTCTATCAGAAAATCTACTAATGCTTTTCAAAGATATCAAAATTATAGGAAAAGGAGCAGCCATTTCAAGATTCTATCAGTAACAAACATGTAATATATAGTCTTCATCTTAATTTACAAGTTACAAGTTACTCTCAATTCATTCTATAAGTCTTTAATATGCATCTTTAAGAATATCCCAGACTGAAAAGCATAACAATTTAGTTCCTGATTGTTTTCTATTTACATGACCCAAGAATCTCTTTTTGCACATACACAAATACAAATACACAAATGCAATTGATTCATGGCCATACCATTTTCTTGCTCCAATTTGAATACAATGGGTACTCTAAAATTAGCAAGCATTTCTTCACAACTAGGGAAATTGTCATGTTAAATATATTTTATAAGTTAACGCAAATACAAACTTTGTACAAATGTATTCTCAATTATGGCAAATAGAGTAGGTTTGCATTAGATATTGTTTTAAAGTTTGCTGAGAATGCTGAGAAACTGACATAAAACAACATCTAATTTTTACGAGAGAATTCTGTCCATGATAGACTTTTTAATGAGGACTCTTAAGTCTCTGCCTTTCTAATTAGTTCACACAGATTGACACTATCCAACACATTTTTTTGACATTAAATAATGTTAAAACTAATTCAAGTTTTTTACATTCCCAAGCTTGGTATTCCCAAACAAACACTAATTCCAAATACTTTTCTTTCCATTCCATCCCCATGGGTAGTCATACAATATTTTTAGTGGTTGTCTGAAATATGACAAATATGAAATTCAATTCACCTTTGTTTCCTGCAGATGAGTGTCATATTCTTTCACATTATCCTCAAGTACACATTAATTATTAGACAATATAAATGATGGTATTTTTAAGAATTATTATAACAGCAACAAAGAATGGATAACACATTAAACTTCAGTGATTCTAGAAGATTTTTCATTTTACTTTTACTTTTGAATTTATCACAACATTTCTTCCTTCCCTTTCCACCCTCAAAACACTCCTGTATACTTCTTACATTCTTTGAAATTTGTGGTATCTTTCTATAGTTTCTATTGCAGGGATAGATAGATAGATAGATAGATAGATAGATAGATAGATAGATAGACGGAGGAAGGGAGATATTTGGAAACATGAATGAAGGAAAGTGACTGAAAAAAAGTTAAATTGAAGCATATTGTTTTTAGTAGTAGTGTAGAGCCACTACAATCAGCTGTCCTGAAGAACCATTAGGCAGAACATTGAAGGTTGGTTTACTTGTAGGAGAACTGAGTGCAGAAGTCAGAATATCAGATTTAGAGATACAGAGTATAAAGAGCTTTCCTATTTAGTGCTTCAAGAAGAAACAGAATATTTCCCAGTTTCTCCCAGTCATTCTCTCATCCTGATTCAAAGCATATTTTGGTTCTTCTAAATCTCTGCTATTAAATCCAGTAGTTTCAAAGACTAAATCAACCATTGATGATTAGAAACTTGTGAGCATCTAATATTCATCAAAATGATGTAAAAGTGAGAAATAATGAAATATCCTTGGGTCATTGTTTATTACTTTAAGGTGACTTTGTTATGAAATTTAAAGCATTCTTAACCCAAAAGACAGATTGAAAAATCTATAAATATTTAATGAAGATGTAACTTTGTACAGATTGTGAGATTCTGTATTAAAATCTCTAACTCACACATATCACCAGGCTTTAGGTAGGTGGTTATTTCATCCGAATTAAAATCTTATTTTTTAGAAAGTAATAGGCTCACAGACTCAGGAAGACAGAGAAACTTTCATAGCTGTGAATGATGAGAATGTTTCAGGATTCAAAACATCTCTTCCCCAATATCAGAGAGACACCTTCAAATGGCTGAGGTAAAATGTTTCTCTGCAATATGAAAGCTGGACAAGAAACTTCCTGAAATGAAAAATTCATAAGTTCTCACCCATGCTAGGGTGGACTTTTCAGAAACATTGTTGACTTTCAGCCATCTAAACCCCTTTATACAATGAAATCATTCGTTCACTAAGGTAGACTTGGAAGTAAGTGTCTTTACCTGTCTGTCTAGTACTCTACTGGTTAATATACATTTGTTCATGTCTTCACAGTGAATGTTGTCAAATATTAGGTAGTCAAGCTATATCAGGTACATCATATTTGTTACCATTACAACCAAACATGAGCATTTTTTAGTCAGTCATATCAAATTTACAAAAATGAAATCACGAATTTGAATTTTAATTGTCTTAGCACCTTGAATTAGATTTTGCAACAGGACTCTAGTGAGGAAGATGGACCATTATACAGCCTGTTCTGCACATGTCAACCTATGCAGTGAAAAGAATGTGTTTGCAGATAATTACTGAGTTGTAGAAATAGTAAGGCTGTTCACCCAACCTTCTCTTCCCTAGAGGGTAGTTAGAGCTACACCCTATGGGGCAGAGAGGAAAGGGCGTACCACCTGTGATACACCTGTGTAAAATTAAAACAGAAAATTAAAATCTCCTGTTATCGATAGAAATACATTTAAAATTTAAAGAATAACATTGCAAGTCAGGAGTAAGAAAAACAGGGAGTTAGGTACATAAAATAGTTGGCATCTAGAAGAGGAAAAATTTCTGTGCAATCAAATGGATTCTGAAGAAGTAAAAGCAGGCTTTATCCAAATGAAGCTCTAAATTCTGAAGACAGCCACATGCTTCTATGAATATAAATTCGAATTTGAATTTATTCTTCTGATTTTGGAGCCTAAATTATATAATACAGTAGACATAATATAATTAAAGTTAATGTCCAAGATAACTGAGCATTTCTTGTAAATTCAAGAAGAATTGATGAATTTCAGAAACAACTTCTATTAGGTACTCAAATATGCCAAATCATTGTATTGACACAGGGTTTAGTTAATACCCAAAATAACTTTATATTTTAAAATGTTGGTAAAGTCTGTATGGATGAATCAATAAGCCAAGCCTGCTCCTGTGAAAAGATGCCATTTTCGATCAAATTACAAATATATAAACTGAAAGTGACATTTCACTAATGGATTTGTGCTCAAATTATCTTATCAAATAATTATATATTCTTAATTGAATCAATAAAAGTTTCCTTTGGCTTTATTATTATTTTTAATTTTAGTTAATCATTATTTTATCGGCCAGATTTTATTCCCCTCCTGGTCTACCCTCTGACTGTTCCCCCATCCCATATCTCCTCCCTGCCCCTGTCTCTACAAGGATGCCCACCCCCAATCCCCACCAGATCTCTAAACTCTCTGGGGCCTCCAGTCTCTTGAGGGTTAGTTGCATCTTCTCTGACTCAGCCCAGATACAGCAGTCCTCTGCTGTATATGTGTTGTGGGTCTCATATAGGCTGGTGTATGCTGCCTGGTCGTGTCAGAGAGAACTCGGGGATCCAGGTTAATTGAGACTGTTGGCTCTACTACAGGGTCACCCTCCTCCTCCTTCAGTGTTAGAAATAAAAATTAAGCTCAAAACGTAAACTACTCTTATGATTTTATGTTTTTAATGAACCTGACTTGTAGATCTCTCTTTTACTCTAGAAGGAGCTAGCATTGTTTCTGACTTGGCTTTTCTGTTAACTTTTATAGGGACTTATATTAAGGTTTGTACTTCAGCAGACTTCATATATTTTCTCTGCTTCTAAAAATCTGACACTTAATTTTCCAGAAGGCATAATCAACACACTGTAATACATTTTAGAATTTGCCAGGTCTCTGTGACTCAATATGCCTGTACAAGTTGGATCTGGCTCTGTGACACTTGTCAACCTTTACCACTAACAGTTTTTAAAAATAGAAACCTTAACTACCCACCCTGTCAATATCATTTAGTCTCTTAGAAGAGTGCCTCTATATGTATTTAGAAGCCTTAATTTATCCTGCAGAGGTTTTGATGGTTTACAGTCAGTCAGTGTTCCTCGGGAGACAACAATTGTAGTTGAAGTGAGACAATCGACAAATAATCTGGACTATGTCTGCATAGAAATGTCACACTTCCTCTCTTAAGTCTTGGTAATGCTGCTGTTCTCTGGTCATTCTGACATACGTCTATGTCAACATGCCAAAATTTTACATTAAAGGATGAATGCATGCTCTCCTCAATGTTGATAATTTCTTCCTACAAGACTGTACTTAGAACACCATAAGTAACTCACAGTTTATTTACGAATATATATATATATATATATATATATATATATATATATATATATTTCATACTGTTACATGTTCCTCAGTCTCCTTTGTGACCATTCATCATCTGCATAGTCATAACTAATTATATAAAGATGAACAACTATTACACTAGGTATTCACTGTGTGCCCTTAAAAAGTAGCGGGTATGTCTCCTTGTTAGTCTGTTTCAATGCACTTTGGATTTGATCCAAATGTCATTGAGTCACCTGATATATTTAAAGTTACCTGCCAGTAAAATTGTACTGTCTTTGGAATGATGCCCTCCATTTCCACAACATGGCAGACTTACAGTGAATTGGCAAAGACAAAGTGATTAGAAATGAATCAAATGCTGGGGTTGGCACCGGGAATTAGACTAACTGATTTTTAAATGTGTGTCTCAACACTATTTATGTCATCTTGGGAATGTCTCTAATACATTCAAAACAAGGTTTCAGTAGAGATTAAATGAACTAATGCCTGTAAAAATCTTTTTAAAGTTTGATTTATAGTTGTAATCATTTCAAACTTAAACTGTATTTTTTTCTCAATGTTGTTAGAAATGCTGCTGAGCTATAAGTTTAATTTTCTCAAATGGTCTCTAAACTTTTTGGACAGTGGAGTTCATTAGAGGATGTTAAGTGTTTCTCTGACTCAATATGTTTCTAAAAACAGTCAGCTCAATTTAATCAACCTGTATTCATGTTATGGTTCAAATCAAAGTAGCTACTTATGTTAAATGCATGTAACAATTTTTACAAGTGTTTTTCCATAAAACCAAATTCATCAAAACCACCACAATTTTAATTTAAAAATGGGAACATCATAGCTTAATTATTTAGACACAGAGAGTATTTTATGAATAACTATGTGCTAATAAATGCATAAGGCAATCTTTTCTTTTTTTCAGAACATATTTCACTATAATTTTCTGTTAATTAATATAATTGATAACATTTATTGAGATATCCGGCACTTTAATCATTGAGATGTGTCTTTTGCTCTCTGAAGTGAAATTAAAAAACTGTCAGCACTATTTCTCCCCACTGGTAGCTGGAAAGAAATTAAAAGGAGGTTGGCAATAAATGGCTAGTGTATCTAATTTGTAAGATCATAGACCTGGGTCACAGACATGGATGAAAAAATACACAATGTACTGAGACAAATTAAAAAGAACCTCTTTATTCATGCCCTGAATCAAAACACCCTGATTTCTTCAGTGCTTAGCTCTGTAGTTCATTAATTGTCCATCACAATTAACGGAAAAAGGTACCATTTGATTAGCATTAAGTTCTGTATATGTTTTAAACAAACATGAACTATTTATTACACATATCTATTACATACATCTCTTATACACGATTATTTTATTGATCAGTTCTTCACTGTGTAGCATGGAAAGAAGAACTAAATAAAGTCACTGTTTTTTTTTTAAAAAAACTATGCCATGCATAATTCGTAAGAGGAATGTCCTTTATTTATGTGTGATGGAAAATACCAAGTACATATATCTAGACGAGTGGGAATTGTTATCAAGTTATTGAGGTAATATAAGAAGTTAAAATGTGAACAGTTTCAATCATAGAATAAACTCAAAAATGGCCAATGGGTAATCTGAAGAGTCTAAACATATACAAACTGAAAAACGGGCAAGATGGCATTCAAAAGTTTACTTCCAAGTCAGCAGCTCAGTGAAAGTTAATTCATCAGTGATTTCTCACTCTCTTTCTTAACATGCCAATCTAATTAAAGAGGATTGACTTTACCATCTGGCAGACACAGGAGTAAAGATATTAGATGAGCCCATGACTAAATGAAAGTAACAATAATTGTTATGTAAAAAGTAGAGGGGAGCCCTGAGAATAAAACCAAAGGGAATGGCAGCTTGGGGATGTTATTGTAGGGGAATATTCAGCCAAGGCCAGAAACAGAGTATACAGTATTTTGTAAATCAAAGGAAGATATCAGCCAGGCATACTAATCGACCTTCAGTATCCAATGAGATTTCCTTGCTAAAAGATATGAATTTTAATGTGTTCCTGGGGTCAAAATATTTTTGTGAACATTTACAAAGCCATATGTTAACAAAAATGAAGTCATTGGTGTTATTTTTTGAAGATATCAGTAGAAAATTCAGAAAACAATGTAGTATCATGGGTTTATATCAGTAAATTAGTTAGAAGTGTTATTCTGCCTCATAAATCTTTTTTGAATAAATTTCTTTCAAATGTTTCACATTTGATAATATATACACTTCTTTTAAAAATTGCCAATGCATGGCTTTCTTTTTTTCTGCCACACTTTTCTATTAGAGTGGAGTGGTCCTGGATTTGCTTTCTTCTCGAACTTCTCCAACAATCTTTAAGTTGGTGAAACTAGCTAAAAACAGATTTCTTGCAATGATAAAAAAATTACACATCTATTCCCAATTTTCTAAGACACCGCCTAATTAATTTCCAAAGTGGTTGTACAAGTTTGCACTCCCACCACCAATGGAGGAGTGTTCCCCTTGCTCCACATCCTAGCCAGCATGTGTTATCCTGTGAGTTTTTGACATTAGCCACTCTATGAGGTGTAAGATGGAATCTCATATTCAATTTGATTTGCATTTCTCTGATGACTAAGAACACTGAAGATTTCTGTAAGTGCTTCTGGACCATCATAAAGGTTCCTCTGTTGAGAATTCTCTGTTTAATTCTATAAACCTTTTTTTAATTGGGCTATTCAGTTTGTTGGTATCTAATGTCTTAAGTTCTTTATATATATTTGGATAGTAGAACCCCCCCCCATACCATACCTGGGCATATATACAAAAGATGCCCGACTATACCACAAGGACACTTGCTTACCTATGTTCAGAGCAGATTTACTCATAATAGCCAGAAACCGGAAACAACATAGAAGTTCTTCAGCTGAATAATGGACAAAAAATACTGTGGTACATCTGTACAATGTAATACTACTTAGATATTAGAAAGAAAGACATCATAGATTTTGTGGGGGAAGTGGAGGAAGCTAGAAAACATCATCCTGAGTGTGTAAATACAGACTGAGAAAGGCACACATGGTGTGTACCTACCTGTAAGTGGATAATAGCCATAACATGCATGAGAAATATGCTACAAACCACAGACCCAACTAACTAATAAAGAGGGCCCAATAGAAGAGGGGTGAATTTCACTCTGAAGGGGAAATAGACATTGGCATTGGATAGAAGAAAGAAAATGGATGGAAAGAGGGGTAAGGAGAGGAGCAGAAGTAGGTACCAGATGTGAAGAGAGAGGTCTGGGGTGGGAGAGGGCTGGACCAGAGGACAGAAATTGATAGGAGGCATCTCTGAGGCTAGCTGGTGACCTGGGACTGGACAGGCTACAGTCTATAGAGATGAACCTTTTTGATACTCCTAACAGCTAGGACTATGGAGACTGAAGTGGCCACCTCCTGCAAACAGGCTGGACTTTCAGCGTATGGAGAGGGCATCAATCTACCCACAAAGTCTACAACTCAAAATTTGTCTTGCCTACAAGATGCACAGGGACAAACATGGAGCAGAGACTGAAGGAATATACAATCAATTACTGACCAAACTTGAGACGCATCCCATAAGAGACCCAACTAGTGGTACTCTTAATAATTTTCAGCTATGCTTGTAGACAGGAGCCTAACAAAACTGTCTCCTGAAAATCTTCATTCAGCAGCTGATGGAAACAGTTGCAGAGATCCACAGCCAAAAATTAGTTAGAGATTGGAAAAATTTCTGGATAAGTAGGAAATAGGACTGAGTGAGCTAGAGAGGTCAAGGACACCATAAGATCACCTACAGAGTGAGCCTGGGCCCATGGATGACCGCAGAGGCTGAACTACCAACAAAAGAACATGCAGGGAAATAACCAAGGCCCTCTACAGATTTGTAACAGATTTCCGATTTGGCCTTCATATGCATGCCCTAACAATTACGATTAATAACGAGATAGCAAGGGCTATCTTTGTCTCTGTCTCTGTCTCTCTGTCCCTCTCTGTCTCTCTCTCTCTCTGTCTCTCTCTCTCTGTCCCTCTCTGTCTCTGTCTCTCTGTCTCTCTCTCTGTCTCTCTCTCTCTCTGTCTCTCTCTTTCTCTCCCTCTCCTTTCTTTCTCTCTTTGTTTTGTTGACTGCCATGGGATCGCCTTACCCTAGCTGTACTGCCTGGTGGGGCCACACTGGGTGAAGATGTGCTTACTCCTACTGTGAAGTGCTGTCACAGGGTGTGTTGGTACCAAGAGGGGCTTCCCTTTCTGAAATGAGAAAGGGAGAGGGTAATGGGAAAGAATTTATGAGTGTGGAACAGGGAGGAAGGATGGAGGGGAATATAATCTGGATGTAAGTGAATATATAAATAAGTTAATGAAAAAATATATACGAATGATTTTTCTTTTAATTTCTTTCTGCCTTTACATATAATAAACTTTTCTTTTTGAAAGTTCACTTAACTGAATTGCTACATACATATTGAGACAAAAACATATTTTTAGTACTTGAAAATGTTATTAGTCATAATTTCACTATATTAGGAGACTTTGCATAAAATCCACAAAAATCTTCATTCTTACTATGGTTTCAAGTATAAAACTTCATTATCATTCAATTATTTTATAATAAAATTTTGTTCATCAGCCAGTGAAAATAATAGGTTTTTATTTGATATGATTCTTTTTTCTTGAAAATTGAACCATTACACTTAAAGATAATGGAATTAGTAACAGGAAAAAAAGAGGAAATTATCAAACATTTATAAACCATTTACTAACTTGCACAAATGCCTATCTTAAATGTTTCTTTTCTAAGCAAATTATTTAAGACAGACATGGCTTCTGTATAAAATACATTGTTCAGTTACACAGATAGAACCATTGTAGATAAGAAAGAAAGAAAGAAAGAAAGAAAGAAAGAAAGAAAGAAAGAAAGAAAGAAAGA
>NW_021605377.1:12088006-12125144 GCF_004785775.1 Grammomys surdaster | reverse complement strand
AGAGAAGAGAAGAGAAGAGAAGAGAAGAGAAGAGAAGAGAAGAGAAGAGAAGAGGAGAAGAGAAATACCATCAGTTTGGGGGACTGAATTGACCCTAAACCAAGGTTATGAGATTATGTCTTCCACTAACATCAAAGTTCTTCCTGTAAAGTTTAATAAACATGTCTGCTTAAACATGGATGAAAATGACAACAGCAGTAAGGATGCTATATTGGAAAAGGAAAAGCTCATGAAGCTTCAACCTTTCACAAATTTTTACAGGCTGTCTAAGAATCATGAGATAAATAGTCTTCCCCAGTAAAGATAATCTGATTATTCAATACAAAACACTCAGCCCCCAAAACATATATATAAGTAACATTATACAGATCATACATGTTGCATTTATATATTTAGAAATATATTTTATATACATGTATACATATGATTATAACAACAAAAAATGAAAATAGATACCATACATTTCACAGAGAGGAAGGCAAGATGAATGGGAGGGTTGGGAGGGGAAGAGAAAGTGATAATTGTGTAATTATATTATAATCTCTCACAAAAGAAATAATTTTTAAAAGTCATAGTTGCCACCACTTAATATCTCCCTATTTGGAGGAATATTTTCCTTAGAGAATGAAAAAACTGAGGTTAGCTAGACTATAGAATCTAATTGAAGTCTGCTTCAGCATAGCAATGGGTCTCAAGAAATAGAGAATACATATTTATATCAGTTAAGTGACAATCATCACAGATTAGGTTGATTATAATAACTTTTGTCATCTATAACCATAATAGTTCCTTGGGCACAGTTGGAGCACAGTGAGATTGAATACATCAGAGTCTTGAGATTTTTCCCTCTGCTTCACATGTGAATAAATTGAGATGAAGTATATCTTATCAAAATGTAGACAAATTGGACTGGGCCCCTTGAGAGAGGCCTATTGAGGGCTAAGCAGAATAGTGTAGTGTAAAGAAGGCACTGGGAAGTAACACAGGAGCAACCAAGCCTTCACGGAGCTGAAATGGGGCTTTAAATACTGGGGTCCATGTCTTGAGACTATAATAACTCAGCTATAAAAGGTTTAACTAGCAGTCAGTTTCATCTCTGGGTTCCCATCCTATCCTCAGAAACTTATATTCCTCCTGGGAACTTTCACTTGGGCCACATGTTTAAAAGTGGTTTTAAAAACTGGTAACATTTCTAATGATTTAGAAATATTAATATTTCTAATGATTTAGACAAGACCTGCTTTTCATTTGACCATTTTGGGGTTTCCATAGGCATTTGAGCCTCAGAAGTTTCCTTGGGGAAAAGAAACAACAAACACAACCAAACTTATAGTATTATTTCAGATATGTCCATAAAAAAACTCTGCAGACAAAAATGCAAATAGAAATAACTTAGGAGATGAATTCTAGTAAAACTTCCTGGAGTAAGAAAGAAATGTAGGACTAAAAATTCATCAGTACCCTTAGGCCAAATTACCTGATTACTTGGAACCAGTGTAGAAAGGTACTTTCCAGGTATGAGTGTAGATGTTCATTCTTAAGATCTTGAGAGCCAGTCTTTGTACGAGCCACAGTTAGTGAGAAGTATTCCCCAATCAGAACATTTAGTCTTTATAAGCTGGTCAGACTCTGTAGGAGATAGTACTGAAGTGGCCTGATAGGGTGATAATTTGCCTGGACAGCTCATATCACAGATGGTTATCACATCAAAGATGAACATGTAATGAGAAAATCTTACTGATTAAGGAATGCTAGAGCAAGCCCCAGCACGTACAAAGAAAACAAAGCAACAAGATCCACTGTCTTGTAAACTCCCTACTTAGAGAAAACTTAGAGAGATTTCCAGATTTATATTGTAATGACCTAACTATTTATGTTTTATAACATGTGTAGATTAAAATGCTTTATTTATCATACATGTGTGTGTGTGTGTGTGTGTGTGTTTTGCCTTCATGTAAGTAATAGCACAATGTGATTGTCTGGTACCTTAACAAGACAGAGGAGGACCTTAGGTTGTCTGACATTGAAGTTACAGATGGTTTGTACACCACATTCAACTGGGAACTTGGAATAAAGCCTGGGTCTTCTGCAAGAATAATAAATGCACTTGATTGCTGAGCCCTCTCTCAAGGCCCAGCTTCTGTATTATTTAAGGAACAGTAATCATCTAAATATGCAGAGATCAATGAAGGAGATATTTAATGCCACAAGGTGTTAAGATTTTGAAGAAAAGAGAAGAGACCAAAGAATAACTAGGAAGCACTAGATTCTCTGTTTCAGTGTAAAATGTTGAGTCCTGTCCTGCACCTAGATATGTCATAGATTTCTAAAGACAGAACAAACTTGAATACTAAATGAATGACATATTTTATTTCTTTTAATTTAATTTAGTTTATTATTTTCATCTCTTTCTTCAATCATTTAGTATAGCTACTATTTCCTATGAATATGTATAGAAATCTGAATTGTATATTATAGTATAAAATCCACATATATTACTTATTTTAATGTTAAGTTATGATAAATAAATAAATATCAATGTGCAAAGAGAAGCCTTTATTAATAAAAACAGACAGAAGTATAAATTTATCCAATATTTTCAAACCTTTATTAGGTAAGTTACTATAAGAAATTATAAAATTAGTACAGTAAAGGAAAAAGCAAGAGGGAATACATTACAAATTAGTTTTACACATTTATTTTCCAGTTTAGAAGTTAAAACTTGGCTTGATTTGTTACATGACTCTTGGAAAACATGCTTGATAAATTAATTATAATTTAATAAATATTTAAATTATTTTTATGTAATGTGAAGCAAAAAGACATAGAAAAAATGCTTTATAAAATGAATCAGAGGACTATGGGGATGGCTTATTGGATAAATCTTTTGACTTAAAATGTTGCATATTCCTGACTGCTAATTCCAATCCTAGCACATGGGAAACAGAGACATGGGATTCCCTAAACAAGCTGAGTAGCTACATGAATGAATCAATGATTTCTGAATTTAGCAAGAAATACTGGCTCAACAAATAAGGCGTGAAGTAATTAGAGAAGGTACTGAATGAATACTTTCACCCTTCACATGTTCTCACAAATTCAGTTGTGCCCACATGCACATGAACATACATGTGCCAATTCATTAACCACCCCCCCACACACAACACACATAAAATAAAAAGAGATAGCTTGTCTTCTAATACTGTAAACATGTTTTCAATAATTTAGGCCTTTTGGATAGTCACATGATTTCTACAATAGGCTTTTTACATTTTATAATAACCATTGCTAAGTCTTTGATTGGGATTCAGTGAATTTTCATACCAATTAATTGTATGCATAGTATTGATGAAGAATCAATAAATAAGGAATAGCAGTATCCTATCAGTATTAAATAGTCCAGCACAATTGTGTGTTTCTCAATATGTTTTTTTTTTATGAATGTCTTTTCCAGTGGTGACAGCCAAATATTTAATACAGAATGTTGATTCAAGACGATGGAATTCAGAAACCAGAAATAGACCCACAATTCTAAATGCTAGAGGACTGATTCCTGCTGAAGATGAATCCTCATTTAAAAGAGATAACATTTTAATAATGTTGATAGAGCAACTGCCTATATGTATGTATGAAGTAATAATTCTTTACATATCTGTACCTCTGAAAAATGAATTAAGAATGAACTTTGGATGTAATCGTCAAACCTAAATCAATGAAACTTCCCAGAACAAAGCATTACTGCAGAAATGTCTATGTTCTTGTGTTAGAGTACTATTTCTTAGAGCTATTACCAAAGGATGATACATAGTGAATACATGGATCAGCTGAACTTTCCTCATGTTTAAAAGTTCTACTAGAGAAAAATGATGATAATTGAAATGAATAATCTTAGATTGAGAGGAATTATTTGTACAATGTATATCCACTAGGTAGTTTTGGATACAAGATATTTTTAAACTCCCCATATTTTATATTAAAGAAATAATCAGCTCCAGTTTAAAAGCAAAATGTGTATACACATTTCATAGCAAGATAGCAAATATGTGAATTTATGTGTATATATATATATATTATATATAATATATAATTATATATACAATATATAATATATTATATAATATATTATATATATTAGGATATATATTAATTAGAAATATATATTAATTAGAATATATATATTCTAATTACAGTACTGGTAACAATGTACAAGATAACACTGTATATTTAGAATATCACCACATTGAAAATACTTGGCCATACCCAGGGCTGAGGAAACCATGAAGAAACCAGAACAGGGAATTATTCTTGGTGAGAGTTTAAAAGTCCAGTTTGGGGGAAAAATGTATGTATCTTTAAAATGTAAATCTATGTTATTATTAGTGGATGTTATTGTTCTAAATATTTTATCAAGGAAAATCAAGACATAGATACAAAACCCAAACTAAATGTCATTCCACAGGTGAATTCATAAATAACTGTGATATCAGCTTTTAATAAAACATGAATTATTATTGATCATATATATACTAATATTACATGAAACACCATTAAAGAATCTAAGAATAGTTAATATCCCCAATTAAGCAGATTAATAGAGCTCACACTGAATAGTTGTTTATACAATTCTGAAAAAGCATAGCAATATGTTACAATATATATGCAGCAAAAAATTACCTAAACGTAGATAATGTGTGAAGACATTTAACATCAATTATATCCCAAGTATTCATTCAGAACACAACCAGAATGACACAGAGAGAACAAAACCCCAGCATGAGGTAGAGATAGACTAGGGGGAGGAAGTATCATATAAATATTTTACAGAGGTCAGGGAGATGTCATGTTTGATGAATGAGAACACTGAGTAAGTCTTAGGCAAATTACTTAATTCCAGACTGGAATTAGGCAACATAATCCTAAAGTATCCTCTTACTGCACAGTGCATTCTTAGAAAGGACTTAAAATTTAATGGCCTTTTACCCAAGTTTTCCCTCCTTAGAATGCACTAAGGAGACCACCATTTCAATTTCTATGATATTCTATGATAATGATATCATATTCTTGTAACTTTATTAATAAATAAACTTAAAGTTTCTCTATGGGTTTATAGCTACATGTGCACTTCTTTTGGCCTATAACTTATTGATCCTGCTTCCTGGGAGAATTATAATTAATATAATTGCTAATATACATTTTTTAAAAAAAAAGAAAATTTCCATATCCAGGGTTTCCAATTCCTCCTGCCAAAGCTGTCATGTATATCTTAACACTTACTTAAGTATTCTAAGGAATTATTTAAATAATCATAATCATACTTATTTAAAGTGTTCATAGTAGTTTTCAGTAATCTTTTCTCAATTGGCATCAAAGTAAATCCTAAAATAAATATTGATTATATCCTTCAGGCTACCATAAGAAAATGTGTGTTTTAAACTCAGGAAATTATTGCTCACAGTTAGGGGCCTGAAAAACCCAAGATTGAAATGCTGTTCAGTTGAGTAAATGCTCTTTTAGGCTTAGTGATGATCAGCTTATCCACACCGACTTGGCTTTTGCGACAAAAGCATAGACGGCGGGGGTGGGGGGGGAAGAGAGAGGCTCATGGAGCAGAAGAAAGGAACAGAGATGATCTGGCTGTTGACTATCCTTGAATGGAACCTGATCCTAGCACAGGACCCCACCCAAGTGACCACATGCATCTTAATTGCTGCCCAAAGTTATTTCCAAAATCTATCATAGAAAGGATAGGCTTGAACCTATGTATTTTAAAACAATGGGATTTGGTTCTCATAACTATAAAAATGTTCTCCATCAAATAACACAAACAGCTTACCTTTTATAGTTCTATATTCAATAGAGAACCACAACAGATTTCAATGAATTTCACAGTTATATGGACCAAGGTATATTTCATTAGACATATGGACCAACTAAGGTATCAATATTTTTCTTTCAAAAAGATAACTAAAACAGGTAAATTATTTTCTGGATTTCACTGTCAGAGCAAAGATAAATATTTCCTTTTAGTTCATTGCACTATTATTATTTTTTCTATTCTTATTACTTCAAAATACCCTCAAAGACATGATAAGATACTACACACGGATATAGGCTAGAGAGATTGTGTTGGTTTGAATGTGCTTGGCCTAGGGAGTGGCACCACTGGGAGATGTGACCTTGTAGAAATAGGTGTAGCCTTGTTGAAGGAAGTGTGTGACTGTGGGGTTGGGTTTTGAGACCCTCCTTTGAGCTGCCTGTGAGGCATGATGATAATGAACTTAACTTTTGAAACTGTAAGTCGATCTTAATTAAATTTTTGCCTTTTTAAGAGCCATGGTGGGCTGTCCACTGTGAGTCTTCCCAAAGCAGCTGACTCAGACAGGTACAAACACCCAGAGTGAAACAGTGAATAGAGCTTGGGAACTCTTAAGGAAGAATAGGAAGAAGGATTGAGAAAGCCGAATGAAATAGAAACTCTACAGGAAGACCAACAAAGTCAACTCACATGGACACTTGTGGCTCTCAGAGACTGAACCACCAACCGAAGAACACACATGGGCTGACCCAAGGCCTCTCTACACATATATAGCAGATGTGCGGCTTGGTCTTCATGTGAGTCCCAAATAACTGGAGCAGGTGCTATACCAAAAGATGTTGCCTGTTTGTGGGTATGCTCTTCTAGTTGCCATGTCTGATATCAGTGGGAGAGGAAGCGCCTAACCATGCAGAGCCTTGAAGTGCCTGGGTGGGGGCATATCCAGGAGGCTCCCCACTAACTCAGAGGAGAAGGGGAGGGGGTATTAGGGAACGATTGCGGGAGTCAGTGACCAGGATGGGAGCAGTGATTAGGATGTAAAGTGAGTAAGTAAAAATTAATTAATTAATTTGTAAAAAGTGTCATGGTGTCTCTTTATAGCATTGGAAACAGTAACTAAGACAGAGAGGAAGGGCAGCCATAACATGGAATCTAAAATCTGGCATTTCTAGAATTGTAAGAACTAAACAGCAATTGTTACCATTGAACAAAAGTGCAATTGTCAAATTATAATCACGTAACTACAGTAGGCTATTCTCAAGTTGAAAATTATAGTTGATACTGCCAATTGATTCATCTGATTGTCATTACAGAATAATGCCCAAAGGCTGTCTAAAACCATGTGGAAATAGCCTAAACTTAATTCTTACATCGCATATGGCATAAAACAACATATATTTTCCCCATGTCAAAGAAAATGCTACAAAACACAGACCTCAAGATGTATTTTAGATAAGGGAAAATAAAAACAGTAAGTAGAGGTTTACAATGAAATCCATCAGGATAATAATACGGGTTGAGGATAAGAATGAGGCATATAATTTAAATAGAGGCATCTATGCATAAGTACAAGCATCTGGATTTACATCAGCTCCACTTCGCCCAGTCCCAGAGGCTTCCAAATGGAATCCTTGACTTCCTCATGCTATCAAGTCTATGTGCCTGCTTCTTCAGACAGCTGCCTAAAATATAATGTTACCATGTGATTCTTTCCCTCCTACTGACTTTAACCTCGAGGTACCAAGATAACCATTCTTCCGTAAGTAGTAATTCACTTTCTTATTCAGCAAAAATCCTACAGCTTCACCTCTATTTTAACAGCTGAAATCCTTATGTCCTCTATGGGTCATGCCTAGTCACTGTTAAAACCTCTTACACTCAGTTGCTACAGAACCAATGGATATCAAATTTAATATCCCCAGGGTGAGCTAGAAAATGAGTCAGAAAAATCCCATTTCCTAATAACTTCCTTTTGAAATTGTCCAAAGAACATTCTACGTTGAGTACAATTTATGGGACACTTTACATTTTTCTTATGATCGGTGGCAGAGCTACATCCTGAGTTTCAACCAAAAGCCAACAAACTGCATTTCAATTACCTAAGGTCCTTTGGTCTTACACCAGTGTCACAAAAATAAATTGCTGTAAAACTTTGCAAGCATATACCACTAAAGATTTTTCTAGACCAACCTGGCAAGTTATCACAGAAGAATGTATCTGGATAAAGATGAATCAAAGGAGTTTTTCCAACTGTGGGAAAACAAAACTAATGCACGGTTTCATTGCTAAGTGCTTTGCAAGAAATAAATAGCATTTGTGTTCTTAGTATTATTACTTAGTTCTACTCTTAAGACAAGTTACTACTGTACTTTTCTATGAGTGAATTAAATGCTTGTCCGGTGTTCTGAAAGAAATCCATTTACCAGACTTATCTTTCCTTTACATGTAAGAAAGCAGAACAGAAAATAGTTTACAAATTTCTAAGATCTATTTAGATGCCAAATGACAAAATCACCATATATAAATTCAACAGAGAAATTCTGTCTCCGTAGTTTCTTCCTGCAATAATAGTTACAAAGCAGTATAAAAAAATGAATTCAAAGTATCAAACGTATTATATAAAAAGAATTTAAATGTCAATGGGTGACATGATTTTGATATTTTGTTTGAAAAATTGGCACATGTAAGAGCTAGCAAGAACCTCTGTACTCACAGTCCTTGTACTGTTACCCTGCTTGTGATGCAACTGTAAAAGAATATTAGGATTTTTTAAGGTTGGAACGAGTGCATTTTGGATCCTCAGGCAGTTATGAGCACACAGGGGCCAAGGGAGCGATATTAAATTTTGGACATACAATGTACTCCATAGTGTCATGTGATTGAATATTTAGTCTCCAGTTAGTGGTGCCATTTGGAATGGTGATGAAATCATTAAGAATTGGACACTTACAGGAAGAGCTTTATCATTTGATATCATGAACCCACTTTCTGTTTTCACCCTGGACTTATTCATTACAGTTAAAACATGATCAGCTACTTCCTGACTGCCACGATATCCTCACTCTCCTGCTCCTGTACTTTCACCATGGTGCTGATTGTATTTTCTCTTGGAACTGTAGGCCAAATAAACTCTTTCTTCATTAATGTGACTTATGTTAAGAGTCTATTACAATGACAGAAATGTAACTAGTATTGAAAATTGGAAACATTTTGCAGTCATAAGTAGAGCAAGAATAGGAATCTTAATAGTTTTACTCTAAAATAGAAAACCTATTATGTATTTTCATTCATATATTAAGATGTAAGTATTTTCAAAGAACAAAAATGACAAAAATTTACTCATAAATAGTGTTCACAAATGTTAAGAATACTTACTTTCATAAACAGTGGAATCAAGGTTCTTCCTCTCTGCAAGAACCAAATGAGAAAGAGAAGGGAAAAAAACACACTAAATTGTGGCAAAATTATTCTTGAGGCACTTGTTCAGATGAGGGTGGAGAATGGTTGTCAGAAATAAGAAAGAAAATGGTGACTTCCATGTTAACCCACTTGGGTACCTTAAAAGAACATCTGAATCTATTCTTCAGCAGACAGAAAGGATACAGTTTGAGCCCTAAAGATGTTCTGATTTCAAAACAACAGATCGGTGCTTACCTAACAGCCACGTGTAGAAATTTTACCAGAAACAACTACATTAACAAAAAAGGTAATTTCTAGAGTTCATAGATTTTAGTAGCAGTGCTAAATAGTTATACATTAGTGAGTGACTATTAAATGGTAGATTTAAAGTGTATGCATATATTATAAAAGTGCTATTCTAATATGAGAGCAACACTTTGGTTTAGACGGGGTGTATTAGGAAAGCTTGACTTAATAAGTAGCATTTACATATTGATTGCATCTAAGAAATAGAGAGACAGAAAAGGCAGTATGGAGGGAAGAACGATGAGCAAGATGCAGGTGATATGCTCTCTTTCACAGAAAACTCAATAAGAATACCTCGTGGTCTTTATCAGGGAGTTAAATATTATTCTGAGATAGTGAAATCTTATCTACAAATACAAAGTGGATTTTTCTATGGTCTTATGTTACCACAACTCTAGCATGTAGAACAATGTATGTATACAATTTCTTACTTTTCATATATCAGTTTTACTACTGTGAATGAATTACTTTAATATAATTTTTATGGCAAATTAAAGAATCTCTTTCCTTAAACAGTATATAGTTTTATTCACTTTTATTTTTGGATCATCAGAAGCACTAAACCAGTAAGGGTTTCAGGAGTAAACCAGGCTATCTGCCTCTATATTTTTGTTGGGAAGAGTCTGTGATTTTGTCAAGTATCATCCTACTGGCCACCAATATTTATTGATTAATGGACACATCCCCCATCCTTTCATCCCGGCTCCAATGTCAGCTTCCATCATAACACTGGCTTCTTCACTCTTTATCTTTTATCTCACTCTTTTATGAACCTTTGTGATTGCAACTACTATATTCCTATCCCTCAAAAATGATTATCTTTATTATTCTTCAGTAGACTCAGAGACTAGCTCTGTCACCTGATCAAGTTGAAGTGATTGCCTTGACTGATATTGTAGAATTGAGGTTCAATTCCTGGCTGACAGTGTGAATATCAATTGGTAATGTCTGCTCTAAGGACAAGATGGTAACTCATTTAAATCAGCTAGAGAAAGTCTCTCCTGTCACCATGGTGGTGCAATGCTCAACTTAAGTTCTGGCTCAGTCAGCATTCTCTTACATTTAACTAATTTATGAAAAAACAATAAAACATTGAAAAAAGAGGAAAAAGCAAACTTTTTGAAACTGTATCTCTGACATTTAAAAATATTCTGTCCTTTCTTAAAATCTTCCATCTTGGTAGGTCTTAGCAAACAATGAATATATTTCCAAAGTGTGAAAACATGTCACAGAGAAGTGACACCACCAGGTTCAAAGCAATCAACTAGAGAAGCCACCCTGATAATATGCAGTGATCCTTTCTGCCATTTTCAAATGAAAAACAAATATGGCATCCTCCAGTCTGCGGATGTTCAGTATAAATCAGATACTGAATTAGGGCATGTTCTTCTCCCTTTTGCGGAATATATTCTCCTTCTAGACACTGTGTTGCCTTATTGACTTTGCTGGTACATTGGGAAGAATGGCGTCAAACACAACAATATATGTGTGCTTGGCAGTGTTTCATTAAATTGGAGATAGCGTGATGAAGCACACTTTCATGTTCATGTTGGACTCTTCTGAAATCACAAAGGAGAAATGATAGAATGATCTAAAGATGAAAGATGGTAGATGTGCTTGTGGAATTCTCCTCTGACAAGTTGACTTGCATGTAAATATTAACTTTAATATAAATATATGTGTAAAGTAATAAAGCGGCTGTGTTTCTTTAGCTTAGCTAGCTCACAACAACCACACAGACAGACTGAGATTTATTTTCATACTTCACCTCAGTATCTGAGCAGTCAATTGATTAATATTTATCCCCACAGCTAACCTGGCTACCTCCCAGCCCTGAATCTCAAAATATTTGCATTTAAGGCTTTCCTTCCTTCCTCTAAACTCTCAAGAAGCTGTCCTCCTTCCTCCTCATGGCAGATCTGAATCTCTTTCCCCCCCTTCTGTCTCTTTCCCCTGACTGACAGACATTTCACCCTATTATCTCTTCTGCTCAGCTATTGGGTGATCTGCAATTTGACTCAGTGGGTATATAGTAGGAATGAGAACTTCATATTGTGGAAGTTATCAGGTGGTGTTGCTGATCCAGGGATCACAATTTGATAAACATAGCCCTACGTTATAATTGTGTGGAGAAAAACCGTGTATACATGCTTGTTTCTCTTAGGTTGTCCATGAATAATAATTATTTTCCCTAGAAACCTCGAGAGGTGATCAATGATTTATTTATTTTTATTTTAGGATTGTAAACTCAAGTCTAAAAACAAACAAACAAACAAAAAAATAAACATACCTGATATTTAAAAAAAAGAAAAAGTATTATAAGTGATCTGCCACATTTATTTGTGATTAATGACAAGGAGAAATATAAAATAGAATTTCTATATTTCTCTAGATTCTTAATAAAACTCAGAGTCATTTTTAGCATTTTGCCATTAAACAAGTATACTGAAACAGAGAATAAAAGCTTCCCCCTTCTCATGTTTCAGAGTTGCATTAATATATATTAATTTGTATTCCTTTTACTACAATCATACTTCAGTATACTCTGATTGAATCCAGCACTAATTTACCTCATTAAATTGCTATGCTCATTCTTATTAATATTTATCATATATATTATATTCTTATGAAACTTCTGAAGGAGTAAAAGGTAGAAATTATTTCTCTGTTTCTTTATATCACCATTATATATATACATGCTTAGGATACTATCAATAGTAAGTTATACTAGCTCTATAAATAATTTTAATGGGTCTATTAACTTCTTTGAAACATTTTTAACAAAATAATTTTTCACTGATAGCCAAGAAACAAAACTACTCCCTAACATGAACAAATTATATAATATATAATATTATATTATATGTATATAATATTATATATATATTATATATTGTATAATATATATATATATAATATATATACATAATGTTTGCAGGTGCACATGTATGTACTAGAATAAAGAAAATGGGCATGCAGATTTGGATATTAGGCAAATGATGTAAAGGCTCAAGAAGATAACCATCTATAAGCCAAAGAGAAAGTCCTTGTGGCAAAAGAAACTACTTACATGAGAACTTGCATTTGTTTGGTTTTTCCTGTAAGAAAATAAATGTGTTTCTAAAGCCATCTACTCCATGACAAATTGTTATAGCAGCCATAATAAATTCATGTGGAATCTTAGTGATTTTGAAGTTTCTTCTTCTATAGAATATTCATTCAGGAGACTCATAACTTTCAGTTCTCTTTCTTGTAGTGAAAAGCGTAGACATTTTTAGTATTCTAGATTATTCCAGGCTAAATAGCCTAGAGCACATAGGGACATAAAACTGACATAAAACTTACATAGAACTGTCCTACTTTTATGTACAAAAGTAATGAAAACGTATTTGATGATTAATATTGTAAGCATGGATATAATTTTATTCATTTTCTACTTATTTCAAATATATATATATATATATTCATATACATTTTATTATTCATATATATGAATGATAAAACATTGCTTATGCATAGTATACATGTTTTCAACTCATAAGAATGAGGAAATCATGAGTTTTGGAGGCTAATGGATGGAGGTAGAAAGTATCATCCTGACTGGGGTAACTCAGACCCAAAAGTCATGCATGGTATGTACTCACTAATAAGTGGATTAGTCAAAATACTACAAAATACCCAGGATACAATCCACAGAACTCAAGAAGGATTGGGCCAAGGGCCCAAGTGCAGATGTCTCAAACCAACTTGGGAAGGAAAAGAAAGCAATCTCAGAGGGCAGAAAGACAGAGGGACCTGGGTGGGATATGGGACAATAAGTGGAAAAGGGGAACATGATCAGATATTGGGAGAGGCACAGAACTGAAGCCCTGCGGGCTAGCAGAAAAAATGGAAACATACAACCTCGGGAGTTAGGAGGTGGGGGAGTTCTCTAGAATGTATCACAGATCTGGAAAGTAAGAGATGTTCAGTACTCAGAGGGAGGAACCTTAGATGAATTGCCCAACACTAGGGAGAGAGAACTTGTAGAGTCCATCTCCAGCAGAAAGAAAGGGAATAAAGTGGAAAAAATGGGCCATCCCACAGTCAAAAACTCTGACCTAGAATTGTTCCTGTCTAAAAGAACTGCCGGGACAAAAATGGAGAAGAGACGGAGGGAAAGGGGGTTTCCAAATTGGAATCTATCTCAAGGGGATATTGCAAGGCTTAACACTATTACTGATGCTATGGTGTGCTTACAGACAGGGGCCGAGCATGGCTGCCCTCTGAGTGACACAACAAGCAGCTGAAAGAGTCAGATGCAGATACTTACACACAGTTAACGGACAGAAGCTGGGGTCACCTGTGGTTGAATTAGTGAAAAGCTGGAAGAAGCTGAGGAGTAGGGTGACCCCATAGGAAGACCAGCAGTCTCAACTAACCTGGACCCCTGAGAACTCTCAGACACTGAATCACCAACCAGGCAGCATGCACCTGCTGATATGAGGCCCCTGACACATATACAGCAGAAGACTGCCTAGTTTGACTTCAGTGAGAGAAGAGGCACCTAAGCCTCCAGAGACTTGAGGCCCCAGGGAGTGGAGAGAACTGATGGGAACATCAACTTGAAGATGGGGGAGGAGGAATGATATGAGGAACAGTCGGAGGGTGTAATGTAAGTGGGATAACAACTGGATTGTAAAAACAAAAAGAAGAAAGAATAATAATAATTAGAAAAAAGAAAGTCACCTCATGAAAGGTACAAAAAAAAGCACAGTGTACATGTCTAAAGTGAGTAGACTTCTAATGGCTCTTCTGAAGCTTAAACAGAGAAAACTGCTAGATCTCAAAGTGCTGGATATTACTGGTAAGTCCATTCTATAGAATTTGAAATCTTTCAGTTCCTCTTTAAAGTAGATATAAAAAAAAAAGAATGTATGTGAATCACACATATTGTCGAAACGCAAGGTTGTGTGCATGTATATGTGACTGGGTGTTTAAGTGTGTATTTAAATGTGTGTATATGTATGTCCAATGACTACTAAAGTATAAAAAGTACTTTAACTCTTTCTTTAACTTATATCCTATGAGTCATTTATACTACAGAACTTAAAATACCTTGAAAATGCCTAATTAAATATAGGTTATTTACTGTATATTACATGATTAGCTTCCTTTGGTAATCATATATCAGATAGTTAAATAATAGTTCCGATAATCGTTGCTCCCTTTTCACTCTCAGTGAAGCATGTGCTGTTAATGAAACTAAGATGTATTTCTATAATATTTTTTCTTTCATGGTTGGGTGCATTCTGAAACAATTATAATTATGCCATTTTTATATTTTCTCATTTTAAAACAAATCATATATCTTCCAATGTGGCTTTTATATAAAACAACTCACAGCATTCACCAAGTTAATTCCAATTACCTCCCCTTAACCTAGAAACATGATGCTTAATTACAACGAAGGATTTTAATTTACACTTCCAAGGGATTCTAAATATTTTTAAAAGCATTTTTAAGAAAGTAATGACTCAGGCTTCACCTTAATGACAGTACTGATTTAATGATTGAAAACAGAGTAAGCTCTGTAATGAACTCTCATGAGTACTTCCTTGTGTGAAAACAAGGGCTCACCTGAAGACACGTGCTTCTAGACAGGAAAGTGAGAAATGTTGGCAGAAGAATCAATATAAGAGATTATCCTTTCCTCAAATCTTTTTAATCAGAATTAATGATTTAGTGTGAGTCTTTTTATGCATATATCAAAATTTGTGTTATACAAAATATTGCAATGTTAAAATAGGTTGGATGCTTATAGTAGTAAAAGGAGCCATTAAATATGTGTTTCACAAGGTGAGCTAAAGTGATGTGTATAATGTCACAAATTCTATTACTTCTATATACTGAAAAGGGATAAGTCATGTAGCTTTTTATTAAGTGGAAAATTTTGGAAGAAGCTTAGCATCCTATTTAACAGAGAAAAAAATTCTTTAGCTTAAAATCAAGAAAGGTCAATAAAAATAAATGTGTGTATGAATTATATATATATATACGAGGCCCTGCATAATAATATACTCATACTATCATGTGGAATAGAATTTATTTCTCTCTATCTATTATTTTATAGCCTTACAAATTCTAAAACAATGTGTTGACTAGTGGAAAGATAGGAAATGAGGCACATCAGTAGCAGGAAAAGTAGCACTGCTGATTTCAGACATGTAAATAAATTATTTCTAGTTCGATAAGTTCTATCTGAAGAGTGCCTGAAAGTGATGCTGGAAAGAAAATGGTAGTCACTTATTTAAATATGCTCAGCAGAGGTCTCATGGAGTCACTGATATTTATTTTATGTGGATATTGTGTTTGAAAGAAAATAAACCATCATTATGGAAGCTAAAACTTCAGAATTTTTACTTATTTGTGATTTTTTCCTTCATATATTGTAATTTCATATTGTATTTTTAGACATATGTATATATGTGATCATTTGAATTCCTTTTTTCTTGAGCAGTAATTAACTCCCTATCTTTGCACTACAGATTCCTGTTTCCAATACAGTTCAAGAGAATAACCCATAGATTTTGACTAATTAATTTATCCTTATTTAAAAATTTAGAAAATTTTATTTATAAACATTTGAAGTGCCAAAACTTCCCTAAAAGCCATAGAATATGTAACATATAATGCAATAGCAAGCATAGAAAATATACTTTTGGGTTATTGGTCAGGGAAGAATAAGAGACTCTCTAAATATTATGGGCTATTGAGTTATCTTTTGTTTTCTCCCATAATTTGTTGGTAATATGCCATCACTTAAAATATACACACTTGAGACACAGGACTTGGAGTAATTGAGCTGGAAATGATCAACAAGGTTTCTTCTTGAGAATTAGCTCTCAAAAAATCTGAAAGTGTTACCCAAATTTTTAGGGAAAAAACAATCAATAGTCATACCCGGTGATAAGATCTTGAACATCTATAACAACATATACCCAAAGGAAGAGTGGTGGAATTTATTTCATAGGGGTAACAAATGAGAGACTAGTTTGACTGGGTAGAAAGGATTTGTTGCATGGTACAATAACCTGTAGATGTTCATATCTTGAACTCTAGAGTAAAAGATACTACTCTCACTTTCCTAAACCAGCATAATTCTTGATCTCATTTTAAATATTTACCCTAATATTTGCAAGTAAGTATAGCTCTTATTTCTTTTCCAAGAAACTTTTTTTATAATTTTTTTAATTGGATATTTTATTTACATTTCATATGTTGTCCCCTTACCCCATCCCCCACCCACCCGGGAACCCCCTATCCCCTTACCCCTCCTCCTTCTTCTCTGTGGATGTAACCCCTACCTACTCCCCCACTCCCACTTTCCCACCCTCAAAATTCCCACCCCCTGGGGCGTCCAGCCTTCATGAGGTCAAGGATCTCATCTTCCACCTATGCCCAGTAGGGCCCTCCACTCTTATGTATTCAGCTGAAGCCCTGGATCCCTCCCTAAGTGCTCCCAGGCTGGTGGTTTAGACCCTGGGAGCTGTGGTTGGTTGGTATTGTTGCTCTCCTCATGGTGCCACAAACCCTTTCAGCTCCTTCTTTTTTTCTTATGCAACAGGAGACCATTACAAAAATCCATCAGTGTAAATCAGAATGTAGAGCACAGCTGGATATTGGGTGTTCAACACAACTTATATATCCATAATTCAACATATATTTGGAGGGGTAAAGACTATTTCAGATGTAAAATTTTAAAGGTGAAAGAAGCAGAGGGCCAGGATTTGTGCTGTAATATAGCATCTTCTATACATAACAAGGAGCTATACCTATAAAATATTAAAAATATAGTTGCTTATATATATTTATATATACATATATAGTGTATATGTTGTATATGTGTGAACTCAAATGTAATACTTCCATTATCATCATAGCAGCTTTATTTATAATAGCCAGAAGCTGGAAAGAACCCAGATGTCCTTCAACAGAAGAATGGCTACAAAAATGTAGCACATTTACACAATGGAGTACTACTCAGTTATTAAAAACAATGACTTCATAAAATTCTTAGGCAAATGAAGAGAACTAGAAAAATATTATCTGAGGTAACCCAATCATAAAAGAAAACACATGGTATGCACTCACTGATAAATAAATATTAATCAAAAAGCTTGGAATACACAAGATACAATTCACAGACCATGTGAAGCTCAAGAAGACGGAAGATCAAAGTGTGGTGGCTGCTCAGGTCCTTCTTAGAAGGGGGAACAAAATACTCATGGGAGCAAATACAGAGACAAAGTCTGGAACAGAGACTGAAGGAAAGGCCATCCAGGGACAGCCCTACTTGGGGATCTATTGCATATACAGTCACCAAAGGCAGACACTATTGTGAATGCCAAGAAGTGCATGCTGACAGGAGCCTGATATAGCTGTTTCCTCAGAGGCTCTGCCAGAGCCTGACAAATACAGAGGAAGATGATCTCAGTCAACCATTGGACTGAGCATGGGGTTCCCAATGAAGGAGTTAGAGAAAGGACTGAAGGAGCTGAAGGGGTTTGCAACCCCATTGGAAGAACAACAATATCAACCAA
Organism: Grammomys surdaster; assembly: GCF_004785775.1. NCBI lineage: Eukaryota > Metazoa > Chordata > Mammalia > Rodentia > Muridae > Grammomys > Grammomys surdaster. Next base: position 12,107,042 of record NW_021605377.1, on the reverse strand, counting down.
CCAGATCCTTCCTCAGAGTTCCCAGGGACTAAACCTCCAAACAGTGTACACATGGAGGGAGGGTCCCACTGCTCCAGCTGAATATGTAGCAGAGGATGACCTTATTGGGTATCAATGAGAGAAGAAGCCCTTGGTGAAGTCTTGATGCCCCAGTGTAAGGTAATGGGAGGGCTGGGAGGCAGGAATGGGTGAGTGGGTACGGGAACACCCTCATAGAAGCAGGGGGAAGAGGGATGGATAGGAGGTTTCCGGCGTGGGGGGGGGAACCTGAAAAGGAGATGATATTTGAAATGTAAATTTAAAAATCCAATTAAAAAAAGAATCAGTCATTAGTTTGAGATGGAATGGTTAAAGCTTTATAAATACAGTATTAATATACAGAATTATTCAAAACATAAAATAAATGTAAAACATTTTTAGTGATAATTTAAATAAGATGGTAAGAGTCATAATATAAAATGTTTAATACTTATGTTAATAAACTCAAATCTATGAACTTGATGAATGTGTAAGTCAGGAGTTGAGTAAAAGAGGCAAGACTATAGCAATCAATAACTTCATTGTTCTATCTGGATTTTTTTGTATATGGTTGATGTGGGCAGTAGACATAATCATTTTGGTGAAAAAACATTAGGAGAAATGAGGACGACTTAAAAATATATTGTGGATAAGTTTCATTAATTGCATATTTAAAAAATACTCTATGTACATAGAGTTGCTAAAACTATGAATGCATAAGAATTCATAGATTCATAGAACAGAATTATCTTTTAATTATAGGGATATAATACTTCATTAGTTCATTTTTATGATAGATGTTTCAAAGATATTTTATCATTATTTAATATTTGTATAATTTAACAGAAGCAGTTTATTCTTGATTAAAGTAAAATCTTTCCAAAAAATAATCCAAATCAAATTTTTCAACAAACACCCAGGGTCCAATAGAGAATGCAAATTAAAAATTAAAATTATGTTCGTTTGCTAATCTGTTATTCTTAGAATTTAAATATCTGCCTTTTCATTTACTAAATATAGATACTCCTGAACTTATGCTGAAGACAACTAGGTACAATGTATGAAGAAATCTAGTATAGTATTGTTTGCTTCATTATTTTTCTGGATGTCCTCACATTTCTATTTTTCTAAAACCAATGTGGTAGACACTGCATGATGAAGTGTGAGTTTTAATATACATTAAACTATACCATTTATGTAAGGACTCAGTTTCTCTTCTACTAGCTGTTCTTCCAAAAGATAACATGGGATTAAAAATTATATATTTGACTAAAAATTGTAGTGAAAACATAACAATGAAACTATGTGGAAACTACATATTTCATCAAATATTTTAGAAAAAGCACTTAGCTTTTTAGGCAAGATCAATTTATGAAATTTAGTGAGAAATTGCTAAAGCAAACTGATTCTTTACATTTACTCATGTGGTTTAGCCTTTTTCATTAATAGAAAGGTAATATCAATAATATTAATAATATTAATAATATTAGTAATAGTTAATAATTATAATATTAATTAATAGAAATATAAGATAAAATGTAAAAATGTAAAAAGTAAAACTTTGTCAGAATATATTTCTGCTTGGGTTGAAGCTGTTCAATGCTTAAAAAAAATATGTATCTAATTTGTTATTAGATAATCTACTTGAATTAGACTGGTTTACATTTTATATAACTAGTTCTATCAGATCAAAAGTTTCCCCTGGAATCATCTTTATTTGGCTGGAGTCTTGTACGGGTATATGAGATGATGATGATGATGATGATGATGATGATGATGATGATAGAAGCAGATAGACTATGAATTTGAGGTTGAAAACTTTTTCAGATAGTTCTTGGCACAGATTTCAAATTATTCAAGAACGGTAGTTTTGCTAGGATGACGAAACCCAAGGACTTAAATATATATCAGAGGCAGACAATTCCTTTCTCCGGGAAAATTCAAGAATTCAGACTGACTCTGTGCTGCTTGCCTTCTCCAGAGGCAGCTTGATATTTTTGTTCAATTGTTTTATGACAGTTTGGAAGATAAGTAATAAATTAAACATTCATAATCTTAGGAACACACAGAATACCCATCTTTTCATTTTGAATTAATTTTCTACAGAGAATTTAAAAATTTGAATTTGTTGACATTCTTGTTAAGTTTTCACTGCAATTATAGTATATTAATTTAAATTAGTTTCAAAACTTCTTTCCCTCTCGATTAATTCAGCTTCTTATCCAACTCCTTGCTCCATTATTTACTAATTATGTATGCTATACTAAAATGCTTTCTCCCCTGAGTTGAATTCTGTCATATAAAATTGAGGATATTACCACACTCAGGTGAGTTACAAGACAAAGATCATGAACATAGAATATTAAGTAGAATCTCAAATATTCTGATGTTTTAGAGCATTTAATTTTTTCTTCTTCATTCATGTGTATTCTCTCTCTCTCTCTCTCTCTCTCTTTCTCTCTCTCTGTGTGTGTGTGTGTGTGTGTGTGTGTGTGTGTGTATGTGTGTGTGTGTGTTATAGACAAAGAGACAGAAAATAAAAGAGAAATACATGTATTTGTAGGAATACCTATATCCCTAGTCTGTTTACCCTGTATTTTGCAAGACTGATATTCTTTGAGACATGTCTTCATTCAGCAAGTTTGAGTTTAGAAGCAGCTATGAAGTAGCACTGAAGAACTTTATGTAATGTCTGGCTCAACTACTACATTTATTGGTATCATAATGAAAAATAATTATTTGCTTTCATAATGTTACAGGGCAGATCAAGGGGCAACTCTACCATACATTGATGAGACTAGTTATTGAAGGTACTACTGCACTCATTAACTGAATTGTTTTCCTTCTTATGTGCCAGAGATTGCAGAACTTCACAAACACGCACACAAAGGTGAACTGAATTATGTCTATTTTGAAATTACTCATTCCTCAATGTTGAGAAGATTTACAGAATTTAACTATTCTTTGTAATAAACTAATATATACCTATAATTTCTATGCTTCCAAACCTTTAATGTTTCATGAAAAATGGGCAACTATTTAGATTACTTTAGAAACTAATGTATTTCTATATTCTTACAATTATGAAAATATTAATTTATATTTACATGAGAAAAATAAGTAGCTAAATCTTCACTATAAAATATATTGAAACTACTGCATAACACAAAAAATATACAAGCAAACATTGTAATAAAATAATAAAAAAAGACAAGTAGACCTCAGAAAATGAGAGTAGATTTTTGACTCCTATTGTACCTTTGTTTATTTTTGATATTTTGCCCTAATTAGTGTAATTGTTTAATTAAAAGTCATATAAATAATGTAATGGCAAAGATTCATCTTTTAACAAACATACTTCTATTAAAACCCAAATCTACTAAATGAACATTTATAGAATATATGCTCTTTAGAACAGAGATTGTCTATGAATCCCAGCCTTCCTTCAAACATATAATGTACCTGCTTTGCTCTCCAGAGTATGGGTATTTCAAGTTCACTCTACTATGCCTGGCTATAGGTTATTTTGGATGTTTAAAGTCTTTAATGTAAACTTTGACCCAAAGTGGGTTAGTATAAATTTCAATTTCGTATTTGAGTATTTTCATGTCTTAAATCAACAAATTAATGTATAAAAATCCAGCACTCCTATAGTAATAAAACATGGCAACACATAAATTTATGCCTGGCAGGATGTGAGTATAAGAACCATATTTACTTTCACTACTTCATAGTCTTATGGTGATAATTCATGAGAAATTTGAAGTGATGCTGGAAGTAATATGAGTTGGGCAAAATGATACATAATTTTATCCATGGAACAAATATTTGAGAAGTCTTATTCTGAATAAAAATTCTAGACACTGATATAGACTGGCAAATAAGAAAGATATAAAATGAAAAATGGTAAACTGTATTATAGACAATCTCCTCTTCTCATAGAAATGCTATTTTAGTAATAATCTTACATTGTGATATCCTCAAACTAGGGCTTTGTTAATAAAATCACTAGACTGAGGTACAAATAGGTTCAAATTATTTTTCCAATGTTTATTTTAAATAAGTTATTCATATAAACATTGTTGAATATTGTAAACAAAATATATAATGTTTAAAAGAAATTATTTGTTGTTTTAAAGTTTTAACACAAAGTTAACATACTGCTTTGTCTTAATATTTGATAAAATATTACTGCAATAAAAGTCTTTTTGAAATAGGATTAATAAAAACTATACATCTATTGCTATTGATGTGAGTGCTTTAGTTTTTAAAATTTGTTCATGATTTATATTATGAATTAAGTAGCATTCTTCTTAATAGTATTCATCTATTCAAACACTATCCCTCACTCTTAATTACTAAGGGCCTTTAAGAATGAGAAATGCTGATCAGATCCAAAGAATAAGGCCAAATTTCAGAGTAGTTTTATCCTTGGGGACAGTAAATGCTTCTCTCTCCCTGATCACATAGAAAAGCCTGATAAGCCACACTGGAAAAAGGCTGTCAGAGTGCAAGAAAAGAAACACAATCACAAACATGCACAATACCTTGTTTAACACACACACTTGGTACCATTCTGTTTTGTAGCCCAACTTGCTTCCTAAGTTCTTACACTTTTCCTAGTACTAAGTTCTAAAGTGGGAAGAAATTTAATTCATCATTTAAGGCATCAACTATAAGTTTAAAAGAATGATAATGTATGAAAACATATATACCCAAATAAATCTCTCATATTAGCTTTTTGAGATTTTTGCTGTTTGTTTGGTTTTTGTCATAAAATCGAGAACAACAGTTCTGTATAAATTCACAATGCATAAATTGGTGATGAATAGGTAAAAGTTTAGAGCCACAAGGGTGCTTTAACTAGAAAATATTATCCTGAGTGAGATAACCTAGACACAAAAGAATGAACATGGTATATACTCACTGATAAGTAGATAGTACCAAAAAGTTCAGAAGACCCACGATACAACTCACAGACCATAAGAAGCTTAAGAAACGGGAAGACCAAAGTGTTGATGCTTTAATCCTACTTAGAAGTGGGAACAAAATAATTATGGGATGTAGAAGGAAAGAGGGACCTAGGAGGGAGAAAGGACGGGGAGCGAAAAAAGAGGGGTCAGAATCAGGTATGGAAGAGACAAGAGAGATGTACAGATGGTCAGAAAATTGAAGAGAAATATGTAGCAGTGGATGAGGGGAAACTGGGTATAGCTACTAGGAAGTTCCAGATGCCAGAGAAGCAAGAGGTTCCCAGGAACCAACAGGGATAACATTATCTAAATACCCGACAAAGACAGGATAGAACCTGTAGAGACAACCTCCAATAGATAGACATGGCCCCCATTTGAGGGATGGGGCCAAAAACTTTAACCTAGAACTGTTTCTATCTAAAGGAAAAGCAAGAACAAAAATGGAGCAGAGACTGAAGGAAATGGCATCCAGAGACCATCCCACTTAGGGATCCATCCCATCTGCAGACACCAACCCCCCATCCTATTGTTGATGCCAAGAAATTCTTGCTGACAAGAGTCTGGTATAGCTGCCCCAGAGAGGATTTGCCAGAGCCTGACCAATACAGACACAGCTACTCACAGCCAACCACTGAACTGAGCCCGGGGGCCCCAGTGGAAGAGTTAGTGGACTGAAGGAGCTAAAGGAGTTTGCAATCCCATAGGAAGAACAACACTATCAAGTAACCATACAACCCAGAGCTCCCAGGGACTAAACCACCAACCAACAAGCACACATGGAACAACCCATGGCTCCAGCTACATATTTTAGCACAGGATTGTCTTATCTGGCATCAATGGGAGGGAAGGCCTTGAGTCTTTACCCCAGCATAAGGGGATGCTAGAACACTGAGGCAGGAATGGGTGGATGGGTGGGTGGGTGGGTGGGTGATCACCCTCATAGAAGCAAAGGGGAGGGGATGAGATTAGGGGTGTTGCAGAGGGAAAACTGAGAAGGGAGAGCAACATTTGAAAGGTTAATAAATAAAATAACAAAAAAGTGACACATTCAAAGTTTCACAACTCATCTGTGACTAAGCCAGTGTTGAAATATGTATCTTATGACAGACAGCAACTTTCAATGTTTTCACACTTTAAATTTTCTTTCTCCAACTCAGAGAGTTGGTGTTCATAGTAAATTTTCCCTGAGTTCCAGTTCATGTGTAAAATGAACTTTTGGAAATGAGAGATTCCTCAAAAATAGTTACTGAATAAACGTTTGTTGGTTCATTTTGAAGAAAAACAAAAATAAACAAACACACAGAATCAAGAACAACAGTTCTGTATAAAGTCACAATGTATACATTAGTGATGAACAGGTAAAAGTTCAGAGCTACAAGGTGCTTTTACTCAGAAATCCAGAAGTAGGTACATAGATGTGATTGATTGTTCTATGTACACATATATGTAAACATATGTGAAGATATGGACATATTTTGTAAGCCAATTGATATTGATTTACCATCTGAGATATATGGCATCATTGGAAAAAGTCACAAATGCTTTAACATAATATCTTATATATTTACGTTTTCTCTGTCTTCCTCTGAAGAAAAGATTAGCACTTTTTCGGTATTTGCATGAGACTCTTCATTGCCTGTCTCTCTCCCTAATTTATGAGATACATATTTATTATATCATTTATTAAATGTATAGCTCCTGGGACCTTGTTATATACATTTTTTTAAATTTAATTTTAATGAAAATTTTCTTAAGTTTAGCCTAACAGTGTAGATTTCCTTGAGATAGAGTCTGACTTTTGCAAACAGTCTCTTAGTAATCTCAACAATACCTAGGTAACTTATTTAACATGGAAAAGTCATGTTGTGTTTACATGGGGCCCTCAACCTCATGTTCTAGTCTTTTTGTTGAGATGAAGTACTGTTCAATCTAGCAAAAGACAAATATGGACCTCAACCTAGCCACAAAACCCTTGACCTACAATCTGTGTTGCCTACATAATATTCTAGGGCAAAGATGGTATAGAACGTGTGAAAGTAGACAAAGAATGTCTGATTTGACCTAAGGCCCACTCCACTAAAAAGAACCCATATTGAGCATTGTCTGGGTAGCAGGGAACCAGGCTAGAAGACAACCTAGAGTCCTAGTGTAAAACAAAACATTACTGGTTAAAAAAATAAAATAAAATGGTTCCTAATGATATTCCGCTACAGCCATAGATCAGTGCCTTATCCATTCATCATCAGAGCGACTTCCTCTGGCAGTGGATTGAAACAGATGCTGAGACTCACAGCCAGACATTATGCAAAGTGAAAGTCTAGGTTGGAGCTCTCTATCATAGCCCTACACTGTGAGTTCAGTGACTCTCACATAAGAGAGGCATAAAGAGCTAAGAGCCAGAGGGGATGAAGGATACCAGGAGAACAAGGCCCACTGAATAAACAAAGCAAGGCACATATGAGCTCACAGAGTCTGAAATACTAAGCACTGGGACTATATGGGTCTATGCCAGGTCATCTGAATACATATTATAGATAATAGCTTATTATTTTTATGAGAATCCAGGCTGTGAGGACAAATGTGTGTCTGACTATTGTGCTAATTCTTGGGACCCATTCCTCCTGTTGTTTTGCTACGTGCAATTTCAATACGATAGTTATGGTTTCATCTTATAATATTTTATTTTGTCATTTTCATTATTATATATTAGAAGCCTATTCTTTTCGAATGAGGGAGAGAAGGAGTAGAAAGCATGTGGTGAGGAACTGTGAGAATTACTGGCTTCTATTATGGGTATGTGCTGTTAGAGAAACTATTTTTTTTAACTTATCCATAGTGTATTGGAGCAGAGTGGTCCAGGTAATAATTGACAGGAATAGAATTATAAACCTTCATAAAAGTAGAACACTGAAATAATATGAAACCACAAGAAAATGAGTTAAACAATACATAATCAGATACTTGGTCCTATATACAAACATGCTTGGTTTCTTTACATACACACTTATAGTAAATAAAGCATGTATCTCAGAATGTGCCTGGTTCATAAAAAAATAAAAAGTTATCCTGGCCCCTTTGGTTTTTACTGTAAACAGATTCTTCTCTTAAACAATACATCTGGATCTCAGTTTCTCATCCCTCAGCTCCTTCCAGCTTCCCACCACCTCCACACTCCCTGAGATCCATTCCCTCTCTTGTTTCCTCTTTTAAATAGTGGAAGCTTGCAAAAGACAACAACTAAACAGGATATAACAAGACACCATTAGGCAAGACAATAGCCTTCATATCTAGGCTGATCAAGACAACCCTACAAGAGAAAAAGCGTCCCAAGAGCAGGGAAGTCAGATATTATACCTTTTCCCACTGTAAGGAGTCCCAGAAAAACACAATTTATTTTTATTTATTTTTTACACTCCAGATTTTATTCCCCTTCCTCTCCCCCAACCCATCCCCGTCTGTACACTGTTGATCCCCCATTTTAGCCCTGGTTTGGGCCTTGAGGACAAACCCGAGCCTGACTCGAGTTTGAGACCTGTCTTAGTCACTTCTATGCCAGGGTGATTCAACAAGACCCATTTGGCCCTGCCTCTGCTCAGCTGTTGCTGATGTGGAGCTTTGCAATTAGCCCTGTCAGTCACCCCATACTCTCCTATACCCTTCCCCGCCCCCTATGTTATCTCACCCCACCAAAATGTCTCCTCCCTATGCTACAAGTTTATATAAACAAGAGGTTGTTACATTAAAGTTGAGTTCCTGCTTTGACAAGAGGTGTGTTTATTTGGGCCGCAGAAACTCTCCATCTTGCTCAGCTCCTGAGAGACCCAGAAGATCCCTGGATATCTTCCTCCTCCCAAGTCCCCTGTCTCCATGAGGATGTCCCCACCCCCACTCCCACTCCCCAACCCTCCACCCCATTTGACCTCTAAATTCCCTGAGGCCTTCAGTCTCTTGAGGGTTAAGTGCATCAATGCTGATTGAACACCGACCCCTCAGTCCTCTGCTGTGAAAAACACCAATTTTTAATAAAAGAAAGAAATATTTAAAAAAGAAAAAAAAAACAAAACAAAAAGGAAGGGAGAAGCCACTAATTTAATGGGTCTCTAACTTAAACACTAAAAGCTTCTGTTTTACCAAGGTAGCTCAAGCCTCTTGAAGAGAGAGGAATGATACCAGAGAGGCTCCAACTGACTGGTGAAAACAACTGTTAGAGCTGTTGGGAGTCTGACTCTGATAAGTATGTTTTGGGAGAATAAGTATTTGTGAACTGCTAAGAAATTCTTCTTATACTTTATCACTACTTTTAACAATGCTAAATTAACTATGCCTGTGAACATTGCACCGAAATTGCTCTCCTCATCTCCAGCTATTCCCATAACCATATCTCCCGAATTTATGAATTCACATTTAATTACTATTGTTAAATATGTATCCATATGTATTCACACATGTGTAAACACCATACTGCACGAATTTAGTGTTGTTTGTATTGATTTGGACAACCTATGTGAAAAGTCATGCCTATGGGAAAACAATTATTACTCTCTCACTATCTATTGACCATCTGTACCTCTTTATGAGGGGTTGGACCTGATTAAATGTCCTCCCAATTTGTGTTGATATTTCAACTGATGTCTTAATTTTAGTTTGTTCAGGCTATTGTATTGTTGAAATTTTATGCTACCATTTTTTTTCTCATATAGTCATAAATAGAAAGGCACATATGTCTGTAAAAAAGAGTAGGTACATTTCATCTAAGTTCCCTCCATTTGCATCTTGAGAGTCTCTCAATTCCCAGGTCTCTGGTACATTCTAGTGCATCCCCCACACCCCACAAACCCTCAGAAGTTGCATTTTTCCATTCTTTATGCTGGCCTTCAGGGCTTCACTCCTGTCTTCCTTCCAATATACCTGAATATGTTCCCCCTTTCCCCTCTGCTTCCCCGCTCCCACCAAGGTTCCTTTCTTTACCTCTCTTTATTGCTTTCTTCTGCTTCCCAAGTCAGATTGAAGCATCCTCATTTGGGCCCTTCAGCTTATTAACCTTCTTGAGTTCTGTGGATTGTATTCTGGGTATTCTGTACCTTTTTGGCTAATATGCACTAATTAGTGAGTACAAACTATACATGCTCTTTTGCATCTGAGTTACCTCACTGACGATGATATTTTCTCGTTCCACCCATTTGCCTGCAAAACTAATGATGTCACCATTCTTAATAGCTGAATAGTATTAGATGAAAAGCCCTATAGTGTGGAGAGAGAACTTGTAGGGTCCACCTCTGGTAGAAAGACAGGGCATCAAGTGGAGGGATGGGGTGGCTATCCTTGAGTCAAACAAAACTGACCCACAATTTTTCCTGTCTTAAAGAACTACAGAGACATAAACAAGAAGAGACTGAGGAAACAGTGACCAGTCCAACTTGGGGTCAATCTCATTGGGAGGTTCCAAGCCTGATGTTATTATTGTTGCTATGGTGTGTTTACAGACAGGAGCCTAGAATGGCTGTCCTGTGAGAGGCCCAACAAGCAGCTGACTGAGACAGATGCAGATACTTAGACCTAATCAATGGATTGAAGTTGGGGACCTGTGGTTGAATTAGGTTAAAGCTATAAGAACCTGAGAAGGAGGGCGACTCCAAAGGAAGACCAGCATTCTCAACTAAGCAAGACCCCTGAGCTCTCTCAGACACTGAGCCACCAACCAGGCAACATATTCTAGCTGGTATGAGGACTGGACAGATATACAGCAGAGGACTGCCTAGTTTGCCTCAATGAGAGAAGACACATCTAAATATTGAAAGACTTAAGGCTCGAGGGAGTGGAGAGGCCTGGCACAGGGTGGGGTGGGGCCATACAGACATCTTCTTGGAGACACGGGGAGCTGGAGAAGGAAGGACATGTGGAACTGTGGAAGGGTGGACCGGGAGGGGGTAATAGCTGGATTACAAAAAAATAAAATAATAATAAAAAGAAGATTAGGTAAATTACCTAGTGATTTCATAGACTGTCATAAAGACATGAAAATTAATTTATCATAAGTTTCTGACATTCTTTACTGAAAAAAATTAAGCTAGCATATTGATTCTAAGATGATAAATTTCATTTCTAGAATGAAAATGTATATATGTATATCATAATTTATTAGATACATCAATATTGAATTACTTGAATAATTAGCAAATTAGCTTAATATTATATTAAACATGTATTTTATCGGACTCAATTTCTTTTATTTTAAAATTGTATATTTGACACTCTCATTTGAACAAAATAAAAGAAAATCAGTGTGTACATATATATGCATACCTGTATATCTATGTGTATGAATATGTATATATATATACACACATATATGTAAATGTATATGTACATGTTCATATACATGTTCATATGTATATATGACAGAATGTGTGAAAAAGTGGCATTTTGTACAGTTTTATAGATATTTAATGTAGTACAAAGTTTTCACTTTTGTTTTTATAGATTTACAGTGCATTACAGAATTGTAAATATTAACCCTCAAAATGAAAATCAACAGTAACTGCACCTGATTTACATTTTCAACCTGTTTTCTACAAAGACCTTCAGCGTTGGTCTCAACATTTTTCATTGACTTATTCTTCCTCCAGAACTAAAGAATTCCTGTGGAGTCCATTGAATTGTTTAAGCGTTTAACCCTGACCCCTCCTACCAGGGCATCAAGCTTTACATGTCATAGGATCAAAAATGAAGGCATTATATTTGAATAAAAAAATTCAGAAAAGTAGAAAAGATAGAAAGTGACAGATGATAGTTAACTACAGTATATTAATGTGGTAATAATTGTAATTATTATATGTTTCATGAACGTGTTTATATCAGATCACAATTCTCTGTGGGATAAATAATGGCTTTAATAAGACTAGTATTTGACTTGCACCTTTTAAGATAAATAAGTATGAGTCAAATTGTCTGCAAAATTTATTGATTTTCATTTGTAGAACACTTCATAAATAAGGAAAAGATATTAAGAAATACATCAGTGGGTTTATTTGTAATTATCAGTTTAAACTGGTCAAAGATTTTATTTTCTTTGCATATAATAATTTTTTTAAAAATCTATAATTCAATTGGTTCTCTATTTCTGATCTGTTCATATTTCTTACCTGCATTTTTTACAGTATTCATTAGATATTATTTTACATTTTATTTAAAGTATCTAGAATTTTCTTTTGAAGCATCACTTTCTATTACAAGCCATTGTTAACTTATTTTTCTGGAGTTAAATCTGCTGTCATTGGGAGTGCCTGTCTATACAAATTATAGTACTATTATAGATACATTTAAACTTCAGTCATTGGGAGGGTCTTTCCATCCCTAGTGTAATACTATTATAGATATATTTAAACTGTCTTCACTGGAGGGACTGTCTGTTAGAATTATCATACTATTATACACGCATTTAAAACTGCAGTCATTGGAATGGCCTGTCCATAACAGTTACAATATTATTATAGATGTATTATTTTCTCATTGGAAAATTTTCATACTTATTCATCTCTACTATTTATTATTATTCAATGAATAAATTATTTTGGGGTTCTATAAATGTTCTAGGATTGACTCTGTTACTTAAAATTAGAAATCAACATAGTCTCATAAATTCTCATATAAGTAACTGGTGTCTGTACAAAATATCTTCGTGTTACAAGTGATTTTTAAATGTTAGATGAAATTTAAAAGTCATGTTCAGGGAAAAGAACATTGTAATACATAAAGTTATTCTAAGACATTATTTATAGAACATGCTATGCTAAATTTTGAAAAAACAAAACTTCTTAAGCCAATGTATAAAGTAATTATAATTTGGATAGCATTTAAGAAAAAATATCAACTTCTAAAAGTCCATAAAGTCTGTTGGGGTGGGGTTGCGGAGGTGGGGACATCCTTGTGGAGATGGGGTGAGAAGATATGGAATGTGGAACAGTCAGAGGGTGGACCAGAGGGGGATAAATTCTGGAATGTAAGAAAAAAAAACCTAATAAATTAAAAAAATGAGTAAAATAAAAAAGAGAAAAAATATTAAAAGTAAAAGTTAGTTACACTGACACTAACCACAAATGTGAGAGTTATTAACACTATCATATAATGACAGTTACTTCAAACAAAAGAAATAAAAACTAACATCTGTACCACTTAAAAAAGAATAAAATAAGCATTGAGAATATTGAGAAATCAAAGCTTTTTTTAATTTTTGAAGTGCTTGAAAAAAATATACTCAATAACTTGAAAATACATCCCAGTAAGAAAGAAATTCATGCCCAAGTACATTTCAAGCAAACGTATAATAGTTTAAGAGTAAAGAAAAATTAGGGAAGGTCCAAAATTTAAACAAAAATAGAAACTCTTATAATTTAAAATATCAGTGAAGTTGCACTTCAGGAATTCATCATATATTTTGCTAATATTAAGTAGGAGCATCTGTTACTGCATTAGCCAGCACATATTTGTCTCAACGTGTTCAACTCTTGTTGAATGCTATAGAAATTATATTACCTCATCTGCATATTGGCTATTTTATGAATTTCTATAATTTACACTTACATTGTCAAGGAAAAAGGAACTGTATTGATTACCAAAAGTAAACAATATTTCAGGAGTGTAACTACAGGCAGCTTGATTCATGCACCTAATACATGGAAGTACTATTCAATCTTAACTTCTCACTCTAAACCTTTAGCCTTTAATCAGCTTCCATTATCTAACACTTCTTGATCCCAGAATGGCACATCTGGGAATGATCTTGTCCCCAAACATGGTGAAATTCTGGCTACAGTCTTATCATCAAGGATGAACATTACTTATGTATATAACAAGCCCAACATGTGTGAATTTATAGTAGTTATTCTCAGAGCAATAATAAAGGTGATAGTAACACTCACAATATTGGACATTGATAGCTCTTTCCATTTAGAATTCCAAAAGCCTTAGATAGATTAACTTATATTCACAGTAGATACATGATTTACTATTCTTGTCTACATTATGTGATAAGCATGCAGACACAAGATAATTTACATGATTACATTTAAACAGACATAAGTACCCACAGTCACTGAGAAACTTGCTGCCTTTAAAATGTAGCCAGGAGACATTACACTGGCTTGTCCTTCATTCTTTTAGTGAACACTTGGGTATCCCCTTTGTAAAAGATGTATTTTAAGTATAGTTCAGTATTGTTCATTGGGTAACCTTCTTGCATTGAAATAATTAATAATAATTGTAGCTCTTCTTTTTTATCCTACAGCTTGTCTGTTGGTTTTTCAATCACTCAAGAAGTCAGTAATTACTTTCTTTGCTAGAGGATAGGAATGAGACTGGGAAGAAAAACAGATTTGCCTTAAAAACATCTCTTTCTCAGTTATGATTTATAGAATCCACATCCATCGAAGCACTATGGAAGAAAGAATAGATTTCATAAATAGAGAAGAAACAAACATCAAATAGCATGTTATTGAACATGGAATTTAAACTCAGAAGCATGAGAAACAGACTTTGAAAAAGTTTACGAAGTATAAAAAAGTGGCAAAAAGAGCTCAAATGGTGATTGGATAGAAGAAGGTGCTTACAAAGAACAGCATAGGAGAACCTTGGGCTCATAAGTATTGGTCAAAATCATTATGTTTACAGTTAACATACAAATAGCTTAAACCACCCAAGTAGCACAATTGTCATTGGTGAGGTAAGCAGTGTAGTTTTTCTAGTCATGTGAGTTCAAGAGCACAGTCAAAATTAGATCAGTCTGGAGAAGATAAAGTTTTAGCATTCCAAAGTACCATTCATACCGACTCTACATAAAGCTTAACTGAACTAACGGTTCTAAATATGAACATACACTAATTAATTCTATAATAATTGCTCAAAATGTTACATATAAAAAACCAAGTACACTTTCATTAAACTTTGACAGTGAAAAACAATATACTTATCTTATAAAAGTTATATCAATACACTGTAAGCTTGGCAAAATTATAGACACTATCATGGGTTTTGCAGAGGAAAATGAATCTCTGTGATTAAACACATTAACATATTCTTAGTTTCTATTGATATTACTCATATGTTAACATTTAGATTTCATTCACAGTGTGCTGTTTCCTACATTATAAGACATCATCAGTTTAGGCAAAGCTAGAAATGAATCTATTTGAAAATCAGTAGTTGAGGGGCCTGGAGATACATGTTAGTTGGGGTCTTATCTTACACCCACAAGTCCCAGGTTCAAGACACAGAGTCTCATCACATTGATACTCATTTGTAGTTTGAATATTTGTGTTGTAAGAAAAGACATTTAGAGGTTCGAACTGTCATTTTTTACTTGACAAGTTCATAGCTGGCCTTGGATCCATAAGATTTTCTATCTAAGTAGCCCTTTTAAAAAGTTGAGATAAAAACTTTCAATTTTTTTCCGAGTCAACTTATATTTTATTTCTGAAGAAATCCAAATAATAATGGCATTAACTTTCTCAATCTTCATAAAATCATGCCTTGTTCTAGGACATTCTAATCACACATTTGTCCTCAAAACCTGATTTATTCACAAGTGAGAATGAATAGGCTAGTAACAAATTAGAATAACACTCATATTAACAATCATTTTGTAGGGATCCATTTACATAGAATATTGCAAAGTGTTATTTAAAGTCCCTGCTAGCCTTCAGAGTAGTGTACTTACTCAATAGGAAGACTTGTTGAATAAAGCCACCTGAATATTCATCAACACTTCATAGAATAAAAATGTTGACTACTTCGATCGGCGATGCCTGTATAGATGTGCAATTATTAAATTGCTGTGCAATTCATAATTTAATAATGCAGTTCGATTAGCATTTTCTTTTCATTTTAAATTGCATTTATTTTCTAAAACAAAATATGCTAAAATGAAGACAAGAAATTTTTTAAAATATAATTTATTTATTTTCTTCAAATTGTAATTTATACTCATTCACACATGGGGTATAAACACAGAAAGACAGGATGTGGGGAAGGGGATGACACTGGAGTATGGGTGTTCAGGGGAAATACAGATATCTTTCAGAACAGGGTATCTGCTGGGTTAGGGTTCAGGGGACAGGTCGCTATGGCTCTGCCTATGCTTTGCTTGTCCTTATCTAAGTTGGTATTATCTGCCAAGGCTACCTATTTACAAGGTCTATGACTACTCAGGCTGGTAAATTGTCACAAAAACTGCCTGGTTACAATAGCTTATAGCCATCTGTTTCAGTGTTTATCCACAGAGACCCAAGACTTGGTGTTAGTATACATGTATGATAGGCCTATAGCTGATTTTAGGCCTTCAATATAATAGCAGGGATGCCCCTGACATCTCCTCCCTTCTCTAAGTATAGACAGGCTGTGAAATTTTTTACTGAAATCAGATTCTTTGTCATAATGACTTCTTGATGGTTTTAAAGCTATGAAACCCTTCTGGTCTGGGCACGAGCACTGAGCAGATCCTGGGTGGCTGCTCTGCACCCAATCGCATAAACCTAGAGGAAGTGGGCCTCCCAGGAGCTCTCCCAAGAGCAGCATTTTAGGTAAGGAAAACAGCAACACCCTCCCCAAACAGGGAATAACTGGGACCCACTAAGACCCAGGAATTCACTCCTGGCCCTGAGCACTGGTCCCTTCCCGCCTGGCCCGAGCACTGAGCAGATCATGGGCCCCAGCTCTAACCCTAGTAGTAACACCCACCCCACACAGTTCTGAAACAACCAAGATAATAGGAAAGACAGGCTCCAGTAAGAGACAGGGTAGGTAGTGCCAAGGTGATCCAGATGGTGAAAGGCAAGCACAAGAACAAAAGCATCAGCAACCCAGGGTACTTGGCATCATTAGAACCTAGTTCTCCCACACTAGAAAGTCCTGAATTACCCATATCACCAGGAAAGCAAGATTCAAATTTAATATCACTTCTAATGATGATGATAGAGGACTTTAAGAAGGACATAAATAACACTCCCAAAGAATTTGAGGAGAACACAGGTAAACAGGTAGAAGCCCTTAAAGAGGGAACACAAAAATCCCTTAAAGAATTACAAGAGAACACAACCAAACAGGTGAAGGAATTGAACAAAACCATCCAGGACATAAAAATGGAAGTATAAACAATAAAGAAATCACAAAAGGAGACTACCCTGGAGATAGAAAACCTAGGAAAGAAATCAGGAGTCATAGATGCAAGCATCACCAACAGAATAAAAGAGATAGAAGAGAGAATTTCAGGTGCAGAAGATACCATAGAAAATATCGACACAGCTGTCAAAGAAAACGCAAAATGTGAAAAGTTCTTAACACAAAACATCCAGGAAATCCAGGACACAATGAGAAGACCAAACCTAAGGATAATAGGTATAGATGAGAGTGAAGATTTCCAACTTACAGGGGCAATAAATATCCTCAACAAAATTATAGAGGAAAACTTCCCAAACCTAAAGAACGAGAAGCTCATAAACATACAAGAAGCCTATAGAACACCAGATAAACTAGACCAGTAAAGCTACAAAACACTAAACAGACACCCTCTCTGAGTTTATGTTAAACTACTGTCTTAGGTAGGATTACTGTCGCTGTGTGCTGAAGCAACATAACCAAAGAAAAGTGGGGAAGAAAAGGTTTACTTTACTTACCATTCCAAATAGCTGTTTATTATTGAAGGATATCAGAACAGAAACTTAAACACAGAAGCTGATGCAGAGGCCATAGAGGGCTGCTGCTTACTGCCTTGTCTCATGGCTTTCCTCATGGCTTTTCCTTTTTTTTACCTTCTTATGGAATCCAATAACACCAGTCCAGGGATAGCACCACCCATTAGGGGCTGGGACCTCCCCCATAAATCACTAATTAAGAAAATGGCTTACAGCTGGACTTATGCTGGCATTTTTCTCAATAGAGTTTTTCTCATTCCATATGACTCTAGCATGTGTCAAGTTGACATAAAACTAATTAAGATGACAACCACTTTTATAATACATTATATGGACTTTATAACTTCACTAAAAATATCCAATGCTTATTTTTATATAGCACATAGAAGTCTAACAGATAATTGCATTAAAACTAGTGCTTAAATATTAATAAGTTGGGAACACTATAAGTTATTATTGAATCCTCTTCGTGTAATTTTACAAAAAGATTGCCTAATTTTTTAAGATGTATTAATTTTAGGTATGAGTACTCTCTATCTGCATGTAATCCTGCATGCCAGAAGAGGGCATCAGATCTCCTTATGGACAGTTGTGAGAGACCATGTCCTTACTGGGAATTGAACGCTTAGTCATCACTTCAACCCCCTTTCAAATTAATTTTAACAGATTCAGTTAAAGTAAAATGACGTAAACACTGTTGAAAATGTGTCAAGAATGCTAAAAAGAGTTTACATTTGAAAAGAAAATGTGTCAAGAATGCTAAAAAGAGTTTACATTTGAAAAGTAAATTGACAAATTAAATTAACAATTGAAACCATGGGTAACTATATATGAATTAACCTATATATTTTAAAAATAACATACCTAAATTTAAATATATATTAGAGAGCATATATAACTTTGTACAGATAACCAATTAAATTTATGTCAGTTTAGATCTTATTAAAATAAACAAAAGATTTATGAGGAAAATGGTTTAATATTAGGGGAGTTATGGAAATATAATACATTTTATGAAGGTGGGATATATCTAGAGATCATAATGTTATGTTTGAACTAGAGACTGAACATAAAACCTTAGATTTCAATTTTATTCTTGTGCTTTCTTCACCAAAACTAGCTTTAGTGGGATCTATTAGATTGATTATATCAAAACACAACTTTTTAATTTGCCTTCATAAGCCTGTGCAAATCACTCAGACATTTATCGTTAAACTCTGCTTATTATATTAAATTTGAAGACATATGTATATATGTCTTCAAATTTAATATATATGATATATATTATATATATTTGTATATATGTATAGCACAGACAGATGAAGGCAGAGTAAAAAGGTGAGAGATGGAGAAATCAATCTC
>NW_021605377.1:12077598-12087606 GCF_004785775.1 Grammomys surdaster | reverse complement strand
AGAGAGAGAGAAAGAGAGAAAGAGAGAGAGAGAGAGTTTAGGCTGAGTAGGCTTTAGAATACAATTCTAGATCGGTAACACTGTCCAATATTCTTCTCTCCCTTTGTTTGGTTTTTTGTTTTCAAGATAGATTTTAATTTTTCTTTTATGTATACATGTATGTAGGGGTCTGTCTGTATATGAGACATGAATGTGGATGTCCTTGGTGGCCAGAAGAGGGCCCTAGAGACCCTTGAAATATAATAACAGATTTGTGAGTCACTAGATGATAGTGCTGGAACCCAAGCTCCAGTCTTCTGCAGGAACTGTTAACTACTGAGCCATCTCCTCAACCCTTTCCCTCTAGCTTTCACAGGGCACTCCATGCAACACTGCAGCTACTGGTTTCCCTTCCTTGTGTGTCACAGTATCTCTCCTACCCCTGCATCTCCTCTGCCATGTCTTTGGCCCTTCTTATTTATTGTTCATTTTCTTGAGGCTAGAAGCAATTTCAATTGATTAATTAATTTAAAAGCTGTCTGTGTGGTCTTCACATTCATACCGATTTATTCAGTCTTTCTCATTCTAGTTTATTCTAAGATGTCTATGTTTCTTACATTCACTTGCTCACATCCCATTTCTCTCATTTCAAGACAACTGACTTCTCCATTTTATTAAGGAGCACACATTGCTAAGCCAAGGCTAGAACATAGGAAGCACCTTTGCTTCTGCTTGCTAAAAGCTGCATTGTCGTTTTGGTCTTCAAAACAGTTAATTTGCTATGGTGTTTTTTTCTAATTTTATAATTTCCCTGGGTTTTCAGGTTGAAAATGACTCTGAGAAGCAAAATTCTGATTTTTCTTTGATATTTTATTTTTTTTACTTTTTTCCTTTTTTTGAGACTATCTTTTTTAAAAATTTTTTTCTCAAATCGCAATTAATTCACACAGGGGTTATAAACACAGAAAGGCAGGATGTGGGGAAAGGAATGACACTGGAGTGTGGGTGTTCAGGGGGAATACAGATATCTTCAGAACCGGGTATCTGCTAGGTGAAGGTTCAGGAGACAATTCACTATGACTCTGCCTATGACTCGCTTGTCCTTTTCTGAGTTGGTATTGTCTGCCAAGGCTACCTGTTTACAAGGTCTATGACTACTCAGGCTTATAAATTTCCACAAAAGCTGCCTGTTGACATTAGCTTATAGCCATCTGTTTCAATGTTTTTCCACTGAGACCCAAGACTTGGTGTTAGTATACATGTATGACAGGCCTATTGCTGATTTTAGGCCTATGGCTGATTTTAGGTCTTCAGAGTGTAAGCAGGGCTGCCCCTGACATCTCCTCCCTTCTCTAAGTATAGAAGGGCTGTGGCAATTCTAAACTTGTGAAGGCAGGGATAGAGGCCTGACCTCCAGTATTTGAAGGGGACCTTGTAATGGCTCCAGTCCCCCTGTCGTTGTCCAGTGAGGTATGAGGGCCATACCCATCCCAATGTCTTTTTCCTGGAGAGGGGATACTTTTGACATCAACCCCTACGCAGTCAGGCTTGTCCCTCAGGGAACCCAGGTAGATATTTTTATCTTTTATTTATATTCCCTTGCAGTGCTTAGCCTCGCAGCCTAAGCAAGAAAATTCTGATTTTATCATGACTAAACAGTATTTTAAAGCCTGAGGTCTTAGAAAGAACATGTTCTAAAATGCTCTACTTTCCATATAGATATTTCAGAGTTTGGTGTCAGTTTGTTTCTACTTCACAGATACTCTCTGTTGAACTATTATCATGTACATTTTCTTATAAACCATTATATCTGATGCATAAATACGCTTTGCAATTTCAAATATTATTTTAAAGGAGAATATGAATAGATGTTAACAGTGAAAAACTACTGTAATTTTTTTGACCACCAACATAGATATGTAACTGTCCTTTTTTCTTGTCTCAGCCCTTTCATCTTGGTATTTTCTCTGAGTTGTTGATGGTGTCAACCTTTATCATCAAGACTACATGTCATTAAATAATTCAAAACCATGGCTGTCACTAATGGAGAAGACTTTTTATTGAATGCATGTTAATTCATTGACCAATTAGTTTTGTATCTCTCAACTGGAGATTGATACTGTTATTTGTGCCATTCACAATTGCTTCATGTTAAGCTAAGTACTAATTTTACTATTAAAGTTAAATATAGATTAAAAGATGAGAATGAGTACAGGGAAAAACGTAATTCTACCCTTGTATCCATTTTCCTTAGGTACCACCTTGCTACATCCTCCATTCCTTCTATTTAAAGGATGGCTAAATTTAGATTCCCTACCAGCTATGTTACAGTTTGCTTCGACCAAAGAATCACTGAAGAAAGAATGCTGAGTATTTTCACTACTTTGGTTCTGGAATTTTGATGCTGCTGCTGTATATCTGTGGCAATAGTTCTCACTATACAGACCCATCCTGAAGCAAGATTCCACAGGGTGCTTCTGACTCCTTTTACCTAGTAACATAGCCTCATTCCTCCTACCTTTTAGGGGCCTCCTGACTGATAATCTGACATTTCTTTCTTTAAATTCCTACTGTATTAAATGTAACTGGGGAACCAAACTTGGCTTGCTAATACCATCAATGACTCAGAGACAGTTACATCACCAAAGCCCATCCTGGCATGAGTGGCAATTTCCAAAAGCAGGGCAACTAGAGCACAATGCTCAGTCAGAAGGATACACAAAACATAGGGAAGTGTACCTTATCAAGTCGTTCAAGTGGGCTGAGTGTCATGTAGCAGATTCAACTGGAATTTGCTGCATTAAAATTGTTTAGCTGCTCCTTGTCACTCCCAGACTTCTCATCAGGTCTCTGTTCTTCCTGGCTTTTGGACTTGTTCTTTAAGTCTTTACTTTCCTATTATATTATGTCTTAAGAATTTTACCTTCATGATGAAAAGTTTTAAATTAGGAGGAGACCATCTGTACACAACAATTTTCTGGTTAGCATTTACCTTTGCTTTTCAATTACTTTTGAGCTTTCGATGTGACAAAACTCCAAATCAGTTAGTAGAAATTCAAGTTAAACATTGTTGGTGCCAATGCTTAAGATTCTTAAGAAATCAGAATTGCTCATGTTGACTGACATTTAAGTGGGTTGTCTAGAAGCAATATTCAAAGAGTTGCTTAATGTGGCAGAAGTTAGGCAGTTCTAATCATTTCATACCCTTACCAATATAAATATGACCACAAAAGTTGGAGAGGTCTTCAGGAGACAAAACATTTTTGCTAAACAAAGGGGTTTTTATAAAGGTAGTAACAGGACTACCCCAAAGAATGCCATTCATACATGGAATTTTATTGATGTATGAAATAAGTATCATTGAAAAAAGAGTCATTGAAAGTGTTTCAAATTTAGGGAATGTAGGAAAAGTGCATGAGAAAATCAAATGTACAGACTTGTAGATGAGAAACTGGAAACAAGAGTTAACTAAAATCTTGACTTTTTCAAAGGGACACTGAGAGTTTTGTCTGTTGGTTCTTAAGCAGACTGTAGTGTCATTACTGCATTGAGTGTCGATAGAAAGAAGAGATGGAACGACAGTGTGGATCTGGCTAAAACACTCCTTATCTTATAAATGAGTACGATTCTCTGAAAACTAAGTAGAAAATGACAAGAAGAATCTCTATATAACTCTCTACCCTCTTATTTCTCTTAACTGTTTTTAACATTCAGAATAGATATCCATATATTTGCACACATATTTTCTCTGATTCTTTTAAGCCATCATTAATGTTACTATATAGTGATTATTTATTTGAGGATTATCATTATACAGAAAATGTATTTTGTATGCCATCATTTTCAAAATGTAAAAGACACTTTAGATGTATTTTTTCACATTTTTTAGGTAGATAATATTGTCTACATAATGATACATTTAATTATTTTCTTTCAATTTTTAATCCTGTAGTTTTAAATAGTCCTCTCTTAAAGTGGCTAGTATGTCTAGTATTAGGGGAAAAACAGTATTTTCTTCTCAAACATAAAAATAAATCATTCGGTCTCAGACCACTAAGAATGATAGAAAGACATCCCAGCAGTTAAGACTGTATATTGTTCTTTGCTCTTTTTTTAACACTTCAATTTTCTTTTATTAATTGTTTCCATGAATTCGAGGAAAATAAATATGTTATTTCCAAAATTTCCAACACTCATAACAAGAGGCCTCACAACTGCATATGGCTACATTCCAGAGAATCTGCTATTTTGGCCTCAATGTGATCTTATCCTCAATTGCACATATCCACCTACAAATACACAAAACTACACAGAATTAAAAGTGAAAATAATATGTTTTTAAAAATAATGGCAAGTGTTAGAATATGGTGATGTTCTTTCTGAGTTGAGATACTTCCATCTTGTAGTGAATAATCTAACATCTTTAATTATGAATTATTCTTGGAATTTTCTCAAATATATATATATGATGTATTATTAGTTTTGAGTATTTATTTAACTTGATACCTGTAGTTAACAGGCATATCTAGACAACTTACCAAACAGCAGCAGAATATTCATTCACTAAAAATTTCTCCATATTAACAGATATTGGAGTACAAAACAACACTTAAAAACATTTGAAAGTTAAAATAAAACGCTCTGTGTCTCATCTCTGTATCTGTCTCTGTTTCTGTCTTTCTCTGTGTCTCTGTCTCTCTTTCTTATTCTCCCTCTATCTATCTCTATGTCTCCCTCTCTCTCTCTATCCCACAGTAGAATAATAAGAACTATGTCAAGTTCTCAAATATATTGACATTAAAATTCTCATTTTGAACAATCACTAGAATAATGAAGAACTAGAAGAGAAATTCATTAAATACCTTCAAACTTTATTGGAAAACAGACTACTTTGCAATGGATGAAATTTTCTTATATTGGAAGATTCCCTCTCAATAGGCTGACATAGATAAAAATAAGAAATGATCACCGTGTTTCAAAGATTAGAAAAAGAGAAACAGTCCCACTTTATGATCTTAGGCTGGAGCCTTTGACATTTAAGCATTGCAAATATCCTAAAATCCTTATTTAATTATGGTGCTTTTGTTTAAGTATTACATGAATGATACAACAATTCTCAAATTACTGTGTCTTTAATTATATGTTTTACTGAATTTTTCAATCAGTTTTGATAACCACTTCTCATTGTTAAAAGTACCTACAAAACCAACACTGATCATAGATTATTTGAATGATAACCCAAGAACTCTGAAGATGGACCATGAGGTTAATGATGCTTTCATTTCTATTAACTCAATGTTCATTGAATGGCTCAGAAGCAGGGAGTGATTTAAAAATTTTACCCTGAATATTTTAGCAATAGAATTCATACTCCCATGTCTGTTCTAGATATGTATCTCAGAAAAGTAAATTGAAATCTTTAGGGGGGAATTCATCATTGTACAGGTAGAGCCTTGAGAGGCAATGGGATAGGTTTTATCTTATGATAAAAGGTTTGGAAGGGAAGTACCATTTTAAGGACAAGCAAAGAAAGTGAATTAGTGACATGGATCAATAGATTGTGAAGATTCACTGAAAGATTCACTACAAAAGTGGCAACAGAGGTGATACAGTATTACATTTGCTTAATTGGTAAGTCAAGGGCAGGTTTATTTGAATTGGCTACAATATTAAACCAAGTTCTATTGTAGATTGTGCTAAAAAGTATCTCATGATGTAGATAAATATTACATGAAAATAAGAGCAATGCATGGACAAATGTCTCACCAGTAAAGAGTATTTTTAATGCTTGTAGAGGACCTTGGGTTTGGTCTAAGTGCCTGCACTGTGGCTCACAACAATCTTCATCCCTAATTTCAAGGAATCTGGCACCTTCTTCTGACATCTGCTTGCTCATTCATGCCTATTGTATATATACATACACTGAGGAACATACATGGAAGCCAAATCTTCTATGTGCAACAGAACTGATGACTTCACACACAAGACATGCACAAATTCAACCCAGACAATATCTCAGTACTGAGTAGAGGAAGTAGACATGAACTGTGACTTCTAATCCAGAAGTTATTTGCAATTATTGCAAATAATTATTATAGTTATTGCAGCTAGAAAAGAAAAAAATACATTATGTCTAAAAGTCTGTTCCTGGTTACATCAACCAACTACAGCACAGGCCCCATGATGAACAGCAGTAGACCTCTGCACACTAGTCTTCTGAAATCATCAAACTAATTTTTCAGTAGTATTAGAAAACAAGTAGCAGATAACTTTGAGCAAAAAGCAGAAACTTGTTGAAGGTTTCAGGTGATTGCCAATATCTTTAGCTATAAACAATTTTGTAATTGTGTGCATTGTTTTTAAGAGGTAATATTATTCATTCAGAATAGATGACAGTATAGTCCACATATAGATATGTGTGATAATAATCAAAAGACATACTTTGTAGTGAAGGAGTATTTTTTAAATTTTATTTTACAAAATACTTTTCACACTATTATAGTATCAGTTTGTTTTGTTTTTGGTTTGTCCACCAAAAGCGATTATGTTTCAATAAACATACACCGGCTCAATTGCTATAAATTACTGAAAATATAATATTCAAAATAAGTACATAATTTAATTAAGGGTCACAATTCTAATTGACAAGTATTTAATTACAAAATTCCTATAAAATTTATTAAAGAGTGTCTAAATGTGAAAAAATAAGAATATGGCACCAAAGCAGAGAAATTGTCACGAGCCCTCAATCCTGCACAAAAATGTATAGGAAACAGAATATCTGGGAGTGAGTAGGTGCCCTTCCCTTAGAAAGAGCATACATACAATACTATTTTACAGACGGAGTACATTGTATTTAGGATTCTACATATATATATATATATATATATATATATATATATATATATATACACATATATATGAAGTGACAATTACTGAAGAAGAGCTGCTGGATTTGAAGTAGAAGAGTGTGGGTTATGTGCAAGCTTTTGAGGTAGAAAAAGGAGATGGGCAGTTATATTATAATCTCAGAAAAAAATGAAGATTATTATTAAAGATGATATGTAGAAATATGTTTAATTGTTTACATAATTAAAGTAAAATTTTGAGTGTAAAATGATATCAAGCAATTTGGCTTAGACCCAGTCACCATCCCTTGATGAATTGTTGGCTATTTTACAATCTTTAAGTATTATTATGTTGTCTAGGATGTGCACCATTTCTGCCAGTACTTATTTGCATCTCATCCCCACCTATTGCTTCATTATTTGCTTCTGAATGTGAATCCCAAAAGGCCTCAAAAAGCTGAGAGATCATGTTAATTTACATGTCTGATGACTTATTTTAATAAATACTTGGTTGTTCAAATAATTTGTCATCATACTGTGTTCTCAGAACTCAGTGTTCATTTTCATAATCTATTATAACTGTGCAGTTTTTTTCTTGGTATTCATTGTTTTAATTTTGGTGACCATATAGAATATGAGAATATGACCATGTTGCTAAGAATATCATGGAGTTGAGATATAGAAAACTGAAGAGTCAGGTTAGTACTGGACTAGAAATATAATCTCTAGTAGTTAACATTTCATAGCGACAGAAAGTGTTAGGAATGCTACTGCCTGAGAAAAGTAATCAATATTCTGTGTAGTTAACAATGTGAACATAAATTATGCTCACCCCAGAAAAATATGCCCAATGGTGTAGTAGAGGCAGGAATGTTCACTGAATAACAAACCTATTTCTTATTGGAAAGCTTCATAAGACAGAATTTTGGCTAGTGTTGTTAACTATGAAAAGGAAGACTGGCTGTGTAGGTCATAGGCCATAGAAAAACCTGGTTCTCTCATGGTAAATAGTACAGTATCATAACATCACTAAAGATTTTATAGCTATGGAGTAGTGCAGTTCTTAGTTGTTACCAAATGTTTACATACAAGAAAATAAAGAACAAGAAAGCACCTTTAATTACCATGCCATATCTCTTTGTTCCTGTACTTTGTATGCAGTACAAACATTTAGAAAATAGAAATCATTTTATAAGGGGATAACTTTACATTTTTAAAATGATATCATTGGTAACTACATATCTGTTCAGTTTTGAATATTTAACTAACAGAGGAGTGAAGAGGTGAACAGTTATGAATCTAGATCAAATCTGGGATGGGAGTATGAACGAGAGACAACAAGCTGAGTAAATACAGAGCAGCAACACAATCAGAAAGGCAAGCAATAACACTTGGTGAGATGTGTACTTAAGAGATGAATAAAATAAAAGTATTCTGGGGAGATATGGTTTCTCATAACTTAAAGAATAGAAAGTATAATGTAATAAACACTGAATTTGTTTCCCTTATTTATTAGAAGGTACTCACCTTGAAAGTCAAGTAAGTTACCTATCTGAGCTGACTCATTCAAAAGTCATGCATGTGTAGAGACTGAACCCACTGTCAATCAGTCATAAGTAAATGAATAAGAAGAAATATTATCCAGAGGCCATCAAAAGACGATTGTATACTGCTTGGACTAGCAGTAACTTTAAAAGTTAACAAAATAGCTTTTTGTCAGTAGGATACACATAGGTCTGCTTAAGTTTACTCCATGTTTTGAAACTAAAGCCTACATAGTTTTTATTTATTTTGCAATCCCTAAAGATCAAGACTTACAAGTAGAGTCTCCATCTTGAAACAGTAACTAATATCAGCAGGCAAATTAGGAGGGCAAGGCTTAGAGATGGCTATACTCATTTTAAGGGAAAACTCTATAGTAAATGCAATAAAAGACAGCTAAAATTATATTCACATTTTAGATCTATATTAGTATATTTGATCAGGAACATTAATTCTCATTTGAAAATATATTTTCATATTTCACAAGTATTCAGCAAGAAAATTAATGAAATATCTAAATAGCTTGATATTTTACCACTTATATTTATACTTTGAGATGATTTAAACAAGTAAATTGAATAAACATTTGTTTCCTAATTTTATCAGACTAGAGTATATCATAGTAAAAATCCTCACAAGCTTCTTAAGTAAATTTTTATTCAACTATTTGGCTTCATTGTTTGCATTTCAAGGGGGAATCTAGGAATACCAACATTGGCTAAACTAAGTTTAACTAACTTTAGTTGACTAGCAAGCATATATTGTTGCTGTAATTATAAGTATATATATATATATATATATATATGTGTGTGTGTGTGTGTGTGTGTGTGTGTGTGTGTGCGTGTGTATACTAGCAAATGGTACTGTTCTAGTTTGCTTGTTTGCTGCTGTAAGGGAATAGAAAGACCAAAAGTAACTGGACAGGAAGGACTTTAGTGCATTTTGTATGTTGCAACCCATAATAGAGGAAAGCCAAGCCTGAATGCAAGTCAGGTTAGGATCCTGGAAATGGAACAGAAGCAGAGATTAAGGACAAACTACAATAATTAGCACTCGAGGAAATCCCCCTTAGATTTTATCAAAGGCTATTCTAGTGGAGACAATTCTTCATTTGAGATTTACCTTTTACAAATATGACTAGGTTTCCAATAAGTTGTCAAAACCTAACAGGTAGATAACACTTTCTTTGATTTTAGTGATTAAACAACTTCAAAAAGCTTTCATAAAATTCAGTTAAGCGCATAAACTGAAAAAAAGTAACAATAAAAAATGTATAATGCTGATGAGCCATGAAGACATACTACCACGTCATGAACTTGAAGGATGATATGTAACCAATGAAAAGTAAAAGAAGACACTTATTTGTAAGGTCTACAGAACTTATATATTGTTAGTATTCCTTCTAGGTTCTGCCCCATAGTTACCTGGTAACAGCCAGGTCTGACTCGCTATAAAACGGGCCCTTTTCACTCTTTTGCTCTCTTACTCTCTTACCCTCTCTGTCCCTTCTCTCCCCAATCCCTTTCCCCTTCTCTCCATATGTTCCTGGCAGAGCTTTTCCTATTGCTCTCTTCTTCCTCCCTTCTTTCTCCCTCTCTCTCTCTCTCTCTCTCTCTCTCTCTCTCTCTCTCTCTCTCTC
>NW_021605377.1:12000947-12077588 GCF_004785775.1 Grammomys surdaster | reverse complement strand
CTCTCTCTCTCTCTCTCTCTCTCTCTCTCTCTCTCTCTCTCTCTCTCTCTCTCTCTCCCTCTGCCTTTCTTTAGCTCTGCTGTCTCAACTCCTTTTGTCATGCCCTAAATAAACTCTATTCCATACTATATCTGTCTAGTGTCTTGGTTTATTTAGATCACTTGTCTTGAATGAAAGATTACAGTGTACATACATAAGTTGCTTCCTTTTGGAGTGATAGAACTATTCAAAATGTAGAATAAAGTATTTCCCCAAAGGAAAAACGTTTAAGAACATTGATCTCTACACTTAGAAAAATTAATCTTATGGTTCATGAATTATATGCCAAGAAAGTTGAAATGTAAAATAGGACAAATTTAAATATATTCATATATTTTATAGAATCAAATAGAAGTGCCTCTTTCTCTACATAACCTTATATTTAAACACCAATAAAAGTTTAGTTTGCCTTACTTTGTAGAAGTAGCATGTTTTATGTTCAATGAAGTGTTTTGAGTATAAAATAATGTTTAACACTGATAGATAATTGGCAGATTTCTGCCTACCATGAGAAAGAAAGCTTAGTTAGACTCTGGCCAAGTCCTAGACTACCACATCAGTAACAACCTTGGGAAATGCATTGTATCACACAGATTACCTACCTTTTCAGACTTGTAAATAAACACATAAGTAAATACCACAATTTGTTATACAATGAATATCCTTATAATTTATAAATGGATGAAAGAAAATGGAGATTTTACACAACTCAATGGTTAAATATAATCCAATAACAGCATGTTTTATTGATTCAAAGACCAACACATGTTATTTGAAGCTATAAAATTCCATGAACTAATAGTATCACATGTTCTTCTGCTTTCTATGTCTTTTATTTGGAAAAAAAATGTACATTTGTAAGTTAGAAATGATTTCAGTGAGCATCAACAAAGGACAATGGGCTACTGTAATTCTTCTGGCACTAATTAAGTTTTGTAGACCATGGTATTTTTGTCCATTATATTTGGCATGCAATTATTGTTACTTCTGGTAGAGAAGGAAAATCGGTTGTGCTCAGTCCTAAATTCTGACTTGTCTCTTGCATTACAGACCTTGAAAAGACCTTAAGGTTACATTAGAACAGCACCTCACAATAACTTGACAACTTTTGTTTGTTTGTCTTGCCCAAAAGACAGCACTATTAGAAACAAAAAAAGTAAGGTTAATTACAGCCATGTGTACACGCATATTGAAAATTGTGTTTTGTAATTTGAAAAAATAAAAGCAATGAAAAAGAAACTTTAGAAGAATCTTTTAACACACATTAAAGTAGTTGATCCCTAAATATTAGAGTGACAGAATAACATTAAAGTTATACACATAAACTTTGTCTATAATGGTTTATTTATATGCCCACTAAAGATAAACTTTCCATATATCTTGATTCTACATAATAGTAAAAATTTTATTAACTAATTACTTCTTAGAATTAGCCCAAAACATTCAGTGACACTCAACTTTTAGTATACTTGGGAATTGTGACTTACTAATTCCTATATTGTGCCCTGTTATATCCTACCTAACCACTGTAATTGTCTCTCACTTAGCTGTGATGTGCTTACATGGTTTCATCTCAGGCTTCTGCTGGATCAGTTCCTATAGTCTATTCAAATAATCAGACTATTTTTCTGAGAAGACAATGACCAATTCATACTGTAATGATGGACAAATTATGTCTGCAGCATATCTCAACCAAACCTCTGTGGGTATTTTCCAAATGTTTGTCAGCAGTGACTTGAAAATAGCAAAAGGAAATGTTACTTGAATTAATGGCAACTACAACAGTCTCAGAATGAATGGAGAATGTGTGATGGTACAAATCTTCTGAACATTCTATAGACAGTCATTTGCCTGGTTTCAGCTTCATTATCAAGCTCTATCTAGGTCCACCCTCAATAAGAGCCCATAGATTTAAAATGCTAATTATAATTCCTATATGTAACATGCATTTATCTCATAAAGATTACTATTCCTGATAGACTATCCTAAATCTTGAACTCTATTGTCTAAAGATGAGATGAAAATATTCTTGGTAATACTTGTTAGATAGCTATTCCTGGTAGACTATCCTAAATCTTGAACTCTATTGTCTAAAGATGAGATGAAAAAACTCTTGGTAATACTTGTTAGATAGCTTGAATTATGCTTTGAGGAGTATCACTGTGTAGTGAGAGCTGAAGAGCAAAGAGCAGTACAACCCACAGGGAACTGAGTGATATAATTCTATACACCAGAGGATGCATTTGGTAGTGAGATGAGAGTGCTTCCCCATCTTCTCATTATTTCCCCATATACTAGATATTTTCTTTTGCAAATTCCTGCAAAACATCCTTAAAAGAAACACATATACCACTCATAGACATGCTTACATATATCCATATTATCCACAAGTTGAACTAAGGCTGTTTTAAGAAATACTAAATCTAGAATCACATTGACAATGATTTCTGATCCATATAAAGTATAGTTGCTTAAGTGTTGAAATGAAAATATCTACAGAATAATACTTTGGAAAGCAGGAGCATGTTGAGAAATATCTTAAGGGAAATACCAAACCCTATAGAAATGTTTACCTTAACCCATTTTATCAAAGTTTCAGATATGAACATATATTTTAATTACACAATAGAAATCATAGGTAAATTTTGAATGGAACAAATAAGGTTGTGGGTTTGCATTGACTGATGTTAGCTGATGACTGAAACCTTTCTCCAGAAGGATCATATTTCTGGTCTTAGGTTTGTACATCTTAAATGTATTCTGTTCTGTATCGAAGTGCTAGAACAATGAATGATATAGGTCAATTTTATTTACCTCACAGGGAGATGCTAGCCTACTTTCCCTTCATGGACACCATTACATTTACATTCAGCTAGAAAATATAACAAAGTTTTATAAAACCAATTGAAGGACCTCAAGTACATGAGGAACTTAAAACGAACAACACAGGAATTTACACAATAGCATGCGCTTGTTTAATATAAAGAAAAATGGAAATCTGGAGGTTTCCATTCAAAGTATTCCTCCAAAAATTATTCTTCTATTCTATTTTAATTGTATTAAGATGGGCAAACCTAAAACAGCATTTTAAATTTATGTGTTGGACTAGTTTAAACAATTTCTCCAGTTAGAACTGATTATTAAAGTGGTAACATTTATATAAAAGCTAAGGTCAATACTTCTGAAATTCGACGTTCATAGCTTTTTGTTCATTAGGTATTGTCTCATCAAAACTAACTTTATATGTATATACAGCCACTATATATCATTCTGAGGGAATAACTCTTAAACTTTTCCATACTCTAGTAGAAAGGAACAGTGACATATTAACTACAATACTGTCATGTATTATATATTATATAAAATATTGAAATAAAAATAAACAAGTAATTGTTCCCCTTCCCACTAAACTGTATCTCAATATATTTCAGCCCAAATTTCATTGATGTCCTTAATGTAATTAAAATTAATCTTTCCATGGCTTGGATGCTCTTATAGTGTGTTGATTAACTGTTAAACATGAGATGTAACTCCTAGCTCAATTACATGGAATGATAGGTCATTGTTTCATTTCTCGATGTCTCAATTCCTCACTCTATAAAGTGATGAAAGCAAAATAGTTACCATGTAAATCTGCTGATCAAATTCTCGTGGGGAAAAAAGAATCCTCAAGTGATCTTATAATTTTTACTCTTTGGGGTGTGTTGGAGAGGAGTAAGCTCTTTTACAATTTCTGTGTAACATCCAAAGTTATTTCAACACCAGAACACATCATTGTCCCTTTTAAATGGACTGAGATTATGTTATTGGATAATTGAAACTTAGGTATGAAATTTATTGATTTTTTTGTTGGAAGAAATAGATTGATGTTTTATTCAGGATTAAAAACCACTTTTTGGCGTTTGTAAAAATTTTAAAATTAGCCGGGCGGTGGTGGCGCACGCCTTTAATCCCAGCACTTGAGTTCGAGGCCAGCCTGGTCTACAGAGTGAGTTCCAGGACAGCCAGGGCTACACAGAGAAACCCTGTCTCGAAAAACCAAAAAAAAAAAAAAAAAAAAAAAAAAAAAAAATTTTAAAATTAAATAATAATAATTCTGTACCGTCAAATGGAAATTGATGACTATCTTTTGGTCATGTCCTATGGGCCTAACATGAAAGACACATTTCTAAATTGAGATTTCACAACAGAAGTAGACTCAACTGTCACAGTTCTAGAACACTGGCCAAGTTCACAGAATCTTTAGTGCTGTTTTTCTGAAGCCTTTTTCCCTAGCTCAGACATTCTTCCATTCTAAGATGAGTCTTCAGTTACTTTTATCAGTGTGTTTGTCTCTCCAACAACCCTTGTTAAAAAAGACTAGTCTTCCTTGAGAAGAACCTATCTTGTTCTTGTTCTTTTACAGATCTTACCTCAAAAACTGTGGGTTTCCATGTTTATATCTGCCAACTATAATTCATCCCATAACGTTTAATATCAATCCACATATAGAAAGTAAGCACTCACTATGCCTAATAAAATATTTTGTATCTTCTGAGAAATCCATTGCCATTATTTAAAAATTGATAGACCCAATAATCTGAAAAACCTGTTTATCTACTAAGAATTTTGTTGAAGTATTTCATAGCACATTATATCTTACAGGGTTTATCTACTTTGCTTGAAATGATTTAATTTATTTTAAAAAGATGAATTGTATTATGCTTTGTATATTCCATATTTCTTTTATCTTTCATCAATTTATGAACACAAAGCTTGATTGCAAAGCATGCATCAAAAACAAACTAATCAACATCCAAGCATTGTTGAAGGAAAATTCATCTTGAGGTATTGGGGGACTGCTTAAAATTCTGTTTGTATCAAAGATGTTGAGATAAGCTACCTGAACATTTACCTGGAGTTACCAGAAACAGAAGGAATACATTCATGAGACCCCAAAACCTATTGGAAGGTACAAAATAAGTCAAAACAACTAAAGCCTAGGATGCACCTCAAACAGACAATGTGATTAACCATGATAACCATTGGCAATTACAGTACTTACCAGAACACTTTAGAAAAATATTTTGTAACATATCATTATTAATTTAACATTACTCTATGGATATTTATCCACTAACTACCATTCATAGATATGGAAACAAATTAAGGCACTGAATTGAAATTAGAGCATGATATTAAGAATCATCAAAACCAAAAGCTGGTTCTTTGAGAAAATAGAGAACATAGATAAACCCATAGCCAAACTAACTAAAAGACACAGAGACAGTATTCAAATTGACAAAATCTGAAATGAAAAGGAGACATAATAACAGAAACTGAAGAAACTAAAAAAAAAAAAAATCAGATACATCTAAATAAGCCTATTCTCAACAAAGTTGAAAAATCTAGATGAAATAGATGATTTTCTTGACAGATAACCCAATGTACCAAAGTTATACTAAGAACGGGTGAACTATATAAACAGATACTATGTACTAAAGTTAAATCAAGTACAGATTAACTATTTAAATTGTCCCATAACACCTAAAGAAATAGAAACGGTCATTAAAATCCTCCCAATGAAAAAAAGCCCAGGTACAGATGATTTTAGTGCAGAATTGTACCAGACATTCAAACACGAGCTAATATCAACACTCCTCAAAATATTCCACAAAATGGAATCAGAAGGAACACTACCTAATTCATCCTATGAAGCCATAGTTACTCTAATACCTAAACCACCCAAAGACCCAGCAAAGAAAGAGAACTTCAGACCAATTTCTCTTATGAATATTGATGTAAAAATAACCAATAGAATTCTCACAAACCGAATCCAAGGACACATCAAAATTTTAATTCCTCATGATCAGGTAGGCTTCATCTCAGAGATGCAAGGATGGTTCAATATGTGAAAATCTATTAAAATAATCCACTATACAATCAATTTTAAAAAAGAAAACCACATGATCATCTCATTAGATTCTGAAAATTTTTAATTTTAATTCTAATTTTGCTTGGCAAAATACAAAACCTCTTCATCTTAAAAATATTGGAGAGATCAGGAATTCAAGGCCCATACCTAAACCTAGTAAAAGCAATATACAGCCAACGGACAGCCAATATTAAATTAAATGGAAAGAAACTTGAAGCAATCCCACTAAATTCAGGGACAAGACAAGGCTTCCCATTGTCTCCCTATCTATTCAGTATAGTGTTAGAAGTTCTAGCTAGAGCAAAAAGACAACAAAAGAGATGAAGGAGATACCAATTGGAAAAGAAGGAGTCAAAGTATCTCTATTTGCACATGACATGTTATTATTCACAAATGACTCAAACAAAAATCTACCAGAGAACTTCTACAGCTGCTAAACAACTTCAGCAAGGTGACTTGATATAAAATTAACTCAAACAAATCAGTAGCCTTCCTTTATACAAATGATAAAAAGGCTGAGAGAGAAAATAAAGAAAAAAATACCCTTCACAATAATCACAATAGTGTCACAGAGTGTCAGAAGAATGGAAATATGGAGTGTTGGAGGATGGGGAGGTCAGGGACCCTCTAGAAAGTACTAGATACCTTGGATGTGAGAGACTCTAAGGACTCAATGGGAATGAATGACCTTAGCGAAAATGCTCAACAGTGGAGAGAGGGAACTCTGAAGAGTTCCAGTAGACAGGGCCTCAAGTGGAAGGATGGGTTACCAGACCACAGTCAAAATTTCTAACTCAGAATTTTTCCTGTCTAAAAGAACTGCAGGGAAAAACCTGGAGAAGAGACTGAGGCAACATAATTCCAATGACCGGCCCAAATTGGGATCCATCTCAAGGAGAGACTCCAGGTCTGACACTATTAATGATGCAAGGATGTGATAACAGACAGGAGCCTAGCATTGCTGTCCTCTGAGAGGCCCTACCAGCAGCTGACTGAGACAGATGAAGATACTTACACCCAGTCATTGGAACTGATTTCGAGGAACCCTATGATTGAATCAGGTGAAGGACTGAGGAAGCTGAAGGATAGGGCAACCCCATAGGAAGACAGCAGTCTTAAATAACCTGGATGTCAGGGAGCTCTCAGACACTGAACCACCAACCAGGCAGCGTAAAGGAGCTGGTTGGAGGCCCGGGACACATAGATAGTAGAGGACTGCCTGGTCTGGCCTGGAGAGACTGACTTGAGGCCTCAGGGAGGTCTGTTGGGAGGCAGCATACTCTTGGATACAGTGGGGGAAAGGAATGGGATGAGGAACTGCGGGAGGGGTCACAGGGAGGAGAGCAAAGGTTGGATAGTAAATAAATAAATAAATAAATAAATAAATAAAAAGAAATAAAGAGAATTAATGAAGATTTATAAATCTGAGAATCAGGAAGAAGAAATAATGCACAAATTTCAAGGATGTTAGAGGAGTGAGGTCACATGTATATATTGTTTTGCGATGAGTAAATGAGGAGACATTTGCAGGTTAATGATGACATAGACTAACTGAATATGAAAATAAAATAATATTGACAGTATATGCTACATTGATGTCCAAGCTTTAGTAGAGATAGAATATAGTATAAACTTCTTGGCACATGTCCTTCTAAGTAATTATCTTGTAGCTTTAGCTACAAAATTCCAGTGACAGGCAGTATGCTGTCTTACCTCTCTATATAATAAGATCTTAAGTAAATTTTTCATGTATTCTAAGTATATAAGTATATATGAGAAAATCAGACACACATATTTTCAGTAAACTATTAGACCCAAGTGAAGGCAGTTCTGCCATGGATATTGTTTTTGTGAAGGGATAAATCACAGTCAAGATCAGCCTCTGCCTGAACCTTCATATTTGACAATACCACTCTTATTAAAACACATGAAATTGAGAACTCGATTCATGGCATAGGAGAATGTCATTTGGTCAAAGCAGCTACCTGCACAACAGTAAACATTTTTTTAATGATTTCACATCTAATAGAAGATTCATATCCAAAACATATAAATTAAAAATATAGATAATCACCCAAATCCCAATTTTAAAATGGGTTACAGATAAAAATAGAAAATTCTCTAATGATGGAATTCAAATGTGCAATAATGAAGTATATGTTCTACAAACTTCACCATCAGATAAATTCAAATCAGCATTACTTTGCCACTTCATCCCACACTCCTCAGAATTAAAACAATAAGATTAAATAGGATTAAAAACAAACAAACAAACAAACAAACACCCCAAAACTAAAATTTATCCATTGCTGATGGCACTATAAATTCTTTGAGATACTATGAGAACCTGTGTGGCAGTTCCTTAGGAAGACTGGTATCAATGAACCTCAAGGTACAGCTATACCATTCTTGGGCATAAACACAAAATTTACATCATCCTACAAAGGAGATATTTCCTTAACCATGTTCATTGCTGTGCTACTTAACATATGTGAAATTTGGAAATGATCTAGTAGTCACTCAACAAATGAGTGTCTTAAAAAAAAAACAACCTTGTAGTGCACAATGGAATATTACTCAGCTGAAAAAGCAAATTGACATAATGACACTTGCAAGTGAATGGATAGAACAGAAAATAATCACCCCGACTGAAGGGTTCTGGACCCAGAAAGACAAATATGGTATATATATGCATTTCTATGTGGATATTAGCTCTTAAGGCAATTATAACCAAGCTGTAATCCAAAGAAAGACAGAGGTTAGTTATAGAAGTTCAATTAAAGCAAAAATTAGTATTTGCTCTTTTTTCAATGTGGATGCTGCTATTTAGTTCACCTAAAGTTTTCATGTATGACTTTGTTCCTTGAGGGGTGGTTTTGTATGCTTGATTTGCTCTAAGCAGACAGAATGTGAAGACATCTCCCTAGTAGAGCTACTTGCAAAAAGAGAATACAAATAAATGGTTACAAGGTAAAATCTAATGAGCAAGAGGATTTATTGTCCTGTCATCCATTGTTATGTCCTTTGGGAGGAGGTACAAGAGAAATGAGACACAGTTATGTCTGCTTTCCATTCTAAGTTATGACTGATATTTTAGCTGCTTGATATCCATATAGGAAGTGCCTACTGGTGTCCAAACTGATCAATTTCTAATTTTATATTGGCATGTGTAGTGTTTTGACACATCTACAAGTACTTTAATACCAAAAGACAAAACACTGTCAATGTTTAATTTCTTACTTAATATAATTATACTATCACAAACACAAACCAACACACATGCAATTATTGAAAACATGGAGAGTCAAAGTAGCCTCAGTGGGAACACAAATGTTCCTTACCTAAAGTGTTGTGATAAAATTGCTGTTGAGATGGGTCCCATTTATCAGGTATTGATTGTTTTAGAATTTTTTGATACTTGCATATGTGAACTCCCCAAACAAAGTTTTAAAGCTAGATATCATTATTGTATATACACAACTGAGGTCAAAGATATAAAGAGATCAAGGAACTTAGACAGCCTTCCTTACTGTACCTAATGATATTTGTTTTATCCTCAATCCAATGTTCTGTTCATTATGCTACTTTAAATATGGGATAAAATTAAAAGAGGATTTGAAACAGACCAGATCACCCTCGTGTGTCCTCCATAAAGATAAATGCAAGTCACTGATGAAATATTAGACATTTCATACATTATATGTACATAAAAGTTTACCCTTTTCTTTGATCCAATTAGAGGCCCTGAAATATTAATAAACTGTTTGATTTAGGACAGAAAAGTACTACATGTTTTCCTACTACATGTGGCTCAGAAGCAGCAAACACATCACAAGCACTCAATAAACATTATTTAGTAGCAAATAATAAAATGAAATTACAGTAATATATTTTGCAATGAACTCACTATAAGATGAAATAAAATAACTTTTAGTACTAGAACAAGAAGCTGAGCCAATTTAAATATCTGGGCAAATAAATGCATCTTATGAGAAGGCAGAAGGTGCTGGCATGATCGTAGTAAAAGAAAGGTTAATACGAGGTCAGGATGATAAGAATGTTCATTGTAATTTGGATCTGGTTTTCAAATGTGTTTGATCCATATAATGTTCTAAAGTGAATTAGCAACATCGTTTAGCTACTATTGTATCTCCCCTGCACTCAATGGTTATAGAACTATCTTTTATTATATATTGATACTTTTCCAAAAAAAAGTATTGCTTAAAATAGAACTCCTAATACTCTTTATAACAAAAGCTGAAAATTTTAGAAGAGCCTTTGGTTAAAATAAAATGGACACACTTTGTCCTTAACAGTCATAAGCAATTGCCTTGGAAAGCTCTGAGATACTGAACCATTTGAGCACTTTTAGAATGTTCTTTCGTAGATTTAAAGTAGAGTTTTCCATTATTGGAAAACAACAACAACAACAACAACAACAAAAAACAGACTGCAAACGAGTGGAGAAAGAGGTTCCACAAAAGAGAACAGTTTGCCAAATGGAAATGTCCATGGACTAACCTCAATTTCACTCCTATTCTTCATTTCCTCCAAAGGTTTGGGAAAGAAAGTACTTAAGAGTGGAGTTTGGGGATTCTATTCTCTTTATGCTTTTCGATTTTTTTTCCACTTTCAGTCCCTTTGAGCATAAGAGGGATTCTCTAAAAGTCACTGTCTTTCTGACTCGCTTGTATCTCTCTCTCTCTCTCTCTCTCTCTCTCTCTCCCTCTCTCTCTCTCTCTCTCTCTCTCTCTCTCTCATTTTTCAAATACTTTCTCTAATGCTCCAAAGAAAGTAGAACCGGTACTAGCTGTTCTGGCAAAGCTCAGCTATCATTTCCCCATCTAAGTCCATGATTAACCCAGGATGGACACATAAACTCTGTGTTTCAGTCCAAATTGAGCAGCTGCTTTTCTATACCCCACAGGATATATACCTGCAATTCCAGAGTCTTATAGTAATGTTTCAGCATGGAAAAGTACCAGCAGCACAGGAGATTTCACTCAGTCCATTCACACTCTCAAGAGACGTTAGAATGCATCGAACACTCATATCACAGTAGGTTCAAAGAATGTCCTCTTGCTTTATAAACCCTGTGATTGCTCTGATACCATCTACATACAAATCTTTAACTTTTAGCAGACACACAGAAAGCAGTCATCTTTCTTATTGCAGTAGATCATTGTAAAATATGCTATATTTCACGTAGGTCAAAGCTGCCTCCTCCCTTTTCATTAGCTCAGTAATTGTTCAGAACTTTGTCAGCTTTTAACATTTTAAGTTACTAAATACCTTTCCCACCTAAGGGATGGCATTAACATTTTTATATACTAAGAAAACTTAAAATAATGTTTTACAATATATTTGGCTAACAGCATAGTAGATAATTTTAATAAATTTTCTTCAAACTCACAAATATTAATCAGCAACACAAACAAAGTGTTCTAGTACCATGTTCTCAGAAATACTTCCAGTAGAGTTTGTCTAAATTAGAAAAATTCCATCATTCATATATCTGC
This sequence comes from Grammomys surdaster, assembly GCF_004785775.1. Lineage (NCBI taxonomy): Eukaryota > Metazoa > Chordata > Mammalia > Rodentia > Muridae > Grammomys > Grammomys surdaster. Next base: position 12,066,116 of record NW_021605377.1, on the reverse strand, counting down.
ATAAACAGTCATTAAAAACAGCATATTTAATATCAGTATTCAATAGAAACTATTTGCAAAGACAGAGAGAATATTCCAAAATACACAGGCTTGAGCAAGTTTTCCAAGTATGTATTTCCCCTCATTCTTGGCTGCAACTACAAAAGGAAAATCCTCCAGAGAATTAATATGAACTTATTATAATGCAGCCTGCAGCACGGTTTTGTTTTGGTTTTGCTTGTTTTGTGCTGACACAGCAATTTAAAGTACATATTCTCATCTTCAGTAAAGGAATCCTCTTATTTCCCATGCAAACATGCAGCAATAAAGTGCCATTACCCAGTCAATACTGACTCCTTAACATCTTTCTCTATTTGCAGGTTTGGATTCCCAGCTCATTAGCCTATTACTTGATAAAGGAGAGGGTAATGAATTGAGAAAATAACTACGTACCTTCAGAGAAAACCTGCCCGATAACAATAATCCATTAGGAGCCTGGCAATATCCTCTGATCTATTGCCCGCAAAGCTACGACTGGATGGAGAGTTTTCATTCCCTGGGCTCAGCTCTCCAGAAGAAAACCAGCACAATTTAAATATTTCTTGGAATGTGACAGCTCTCTAGATCCCCGGTTGCGTTCTGTTCCCCAGGGATGGCAATCTGGTGTTCCTGTGTGCACAGAGCAGTGAAGATGAATTGAAAACGCTTGAGATAAATTAGGAATGGCTAAGTTAAAACTGTCTCTGCTCCAGACTCTCTCATCTGCAGTCTGCAAGCCTGTTTTTCTGTGAAAAAGCTAGATGGCAGGCTGCCTCAGTAAGTTCTTAAGCGACAGAGAGCATTTTCAATGAAGAAAAATTCTCCCATTATCTAAGCTAATGTGACTGCTGCTAAATCTAGTATTTTAAAGTGTCTAGTGGCATGGAATTTATTTGCACTATTGCTTTCCTTCAAACTACAGTCTAGAAACTATACCTTAGAAATATATACAGCTTTATGTGGTAGAAGCGAAGTTTTACTTAAAATGAATTTTCTCTTTTCTTTTTCTATTTTAATAATCGTTTATCTATCAGAAATTTACTCATTCGTTTCTAAGGTTTTATTATATTTTCTAACACAGAGACAGTTTTCTTTTACATTTTAGTATACAATCATGAAAAATGGCATTTTAAGTGACATTCCCTTAAATGAATTCAGTTCCACAAAGAAGTATGTAGTTCTCAAATGTCACTCAAAATTCAAAAGGCATAATAAAACAAACAGAGGAATATCTAGTGCTAACAAGAAATTAAATAAGTAAATGTTGTCCTTATGTACAGAGCCTTACATATCTAATCCTTTAAATAATATTCTCTATTTGAGACATAAAACAGAGTTATTCTGGTGTATTAACATCAAACAAAGCACAAGGGCAGTTTTAAAATCCACAGATCCTTGTCTTAGATTTGTAATATGAGGAAGAATGTAATTTGTAGACAAGAGAGTTAAAGGCATTGAAACTTATGAGATTATGTGCACTCTGAAAAAATATCCAGTATCTACGAAACTAATCTGCTGCTTGCTGTGTGTTCTCCTGTGCCAGTGACATGTTTAATGTTTAATATGTGAATTATGATGTTGAAGCAAATTCTTGGTTCCATGATAGGAATAACTTTACCTTTGTTTGGGAAAACAAAAGTAAATATAGTTATCTGGAAATCAGGAAAATTATGATACATCAAAATTTTGCTTCTTACTTTCTCTCCCATGAAATGAAAGCTAATATTTCCAGAGGATGATGTGTATATCAGAAACATAACATGAGACATCAGAGCTAGATGCTGCCAACTCCTTCTCACCAGGATCTCTTACGCAAAAATATGACACAGCATACTTGGCTAGTAAGCTCTGAAAACAGTAAGTGTAACATTGGATTGTTAAGGTTTGGCCTCTTGTACATAACCCACCACATGCTGATTATTATCTACTTTAAATATCTCTCATCTTTTCCTCTCTCATTTCAAACTTCTTAACATCCACACATCTAAACTCATTTAATGACAAAAAGAAGCATCTATTTGATCTGACTGAGACTCTTTCTTGATCAGTTTTCAACTTGTTGCTTAATATTCTAAAATATGCAAAGGGGTCTGCTAATATAGATTATAATCTGTGTATTTATTATTACTTGGAAATGATGCTTCTCGTTTTTACAGTGATCTGTAAATCATATGAATAATTCCCGTTCTTATCAGAAGTCATCAAACAGAAAGCACAGCAGTGAAACATTATAGGTTTTACCTATGCCTTCCATGTATGACTGGTCTTCTTCCAGTAGCTTCGTACAAGAACAGGTGATGCTGGAGAAATGATAGATATTTAGATCAATACAATTGAACAGTAAGCAAATAAATAAAGCTTTACTAAACCAGAGATGTAACTAACTTAGATTGTTTGCTTAGCTGGTACAATGTTCAGGGGTCAATCCCTACCATCATTAAATAAATACATAAATCTTTACTGTGTTGTCAAAGGGTTTTTCACTGAAGGCACAAACAATTCCTGAAAAAAAGACCATGCTTCAAGAAATGATGCTGGAAGAATGGGTCATTGATATGCAATAGAATGAAACGAGACATCCGGGTCACTAGTAAGGAAGTAATACCAGCCAAATCAAACCATATCCAAATCTAAACACTGTTTATTAATGAATTCAGTAGAGTGGAAAAGAATTCAGAGCATTGAAGACAATATTTGTCAAAATAAAATGTAATAAACATGTGTAATGAAGGAAAATATAATGGCTAATTGGGTGTGTGTTCAGCATTCTGTGGGATGTCCATACTATGATTTACAAGGTTCAAGGAACATCCCAGCAGAGGATACAGGACTTTATATGATGTAGAGTTGTACAGTGAAGTTCAATCTCCTCAGTATAGCGTGTCTGCTGCATTCATGGACTCATAGTTGCTGTAGTTGCTAATACAGGGAGGGAACAAAACTGAGTCTCTTAACATGCAGACAAATGTGGGGATCTGGTGCCCTGGGGCCCACTTGGATTTCTTGGCTGTTGAAGCAAAAGGTCAATGTTTTCAGAGATGATCTCCTGTCTGTACATCTGCGTGGTTCAACACTGATAGGGCTCTGATTAAACTCACTGGTTCACAAAACAGAGTCCAACAAAGAGACATGACGAGCAACTTATTAATAGAAGAATGCATGGTGTGAAGAGAAAGAAGGATTAAAGTGTGTCGGAATATGACTGTAATATAATATATGCATATATAAAACTAAAAAAAATAAATTCACATCCCATCTAGAGAACTACAGCAAGTCAACAATGAAATCAATGTTAAATACTCTGCTTTAAAATGTATATAAAAAGACAAGATAGAATAATCTCCAAGGAATATAAGTGGCAAACAATCTCATTAACTGACGTTCACCATCATTAGTCATTAGATGAAGGAGATAAATGATATTGAATGCTATCTTATATCTACTTGGATGGACAACTTCTCAGCTAGACTGTATTAAGTGCTGATAAGGATGCTGAAAAAGTAAAATTATTCTCTAAAGTTGGGAACATCACGTGGCCCACCTAGTGTCAAAAAGTCAGGTGGTTGTTTCTCAAAAATAGAATCGACATATTCCTCAGCATTTACACATCTGGTGACGTACTTAATGAAACTGTAATTGATTGACATGTATCCTTATTGTGTAATTCAATTTTTATATCATCATTGTACATAATAATCAAAAAGTGGAAATAAAATAACTCACTCACTAAATGTAAACATTTATTTCTTCTAAATTCCCCATATTAAGTAATAATTGCACTAATTAAAGTGGCTACGTCAAAGTTTTTCAGTCACACACAAGATAGTTAATCCTTGATAATTATATTGTAAACTTATAATGTTCCTTCTTATATGTTATATTGTAGGCTAAACATACATACTCCTATTCAAGGAAACCTAATTATTAATCTTTTAAATGTCTAACTAGGAGTTTAATAATGTACAAGCCTCAGCACAAACCAGATGCAGGAATAAAGCATTTGTGAACTTTTCCATTAAATTTGTGAAACCTAAATTTTATAAGGCATGAAAACATTATAAACTGTTTTCTTCACATAACAAGTGAATTTCCTATTTATTTTTATATTCAAAACCAGAAGACAAGCAACCCAATCCTGATTTCAGATTTATGAAGAATACTCATTTCCATGAAAATAGAATAGTTGTAAACGATTTGAAAGGAATTTAAAGTTAATCCCATTGGAATTGACATAGGATTCAAGAAAGTTTGAGGTCATCGTTATTAAGAAGGTAATCTTTCAAGTATTTTTAAAAGTTCATGAACTATTCAGGTATATTTTCTAATGAATGGTAAGCAGTATATGAGATAAGTAAACACAATTTACATGATTTCTTGAACTCTTTTGTGAAATGATGTACTCTTTGCAGGAAATACAAGCTATAGAGGGACACACTGAGACATCTATGGACAGGTATGTGCAACAAGTATCTATAGCCTCAAGTAAATAAAAGCACACAGAAAATGCTGACAATAATCACTCTATTCAAATCAAGTAAATCTTTTCCAATCAGTGCTTTCATATATGTAGCCATGAAGAACATTTGAAATATTTCTGACCATAAATTAATATTTAGCACTTATTACTTTAAAAAAACATATAAAGTTGACTGGCACAATCATTTATAGTACTAGAATATGGTGAGATGTTTTGCTATATCTTTACATTGTGGAGTGATTAAGTCAGGACAGTATTACCTCAAATTCATTCATAATGCTCATGGTAGATGTGAATTTGTGACATACTAAAGCAGTCAATGTAACTCTGAAGTGACAACTACCTCAAATAACTGACCTTGACATTAAAGGATGAAAGACTCAGTAATATTTACAGAATCAACTTTGACAGAACTAAAATAGCTGCCCAATTTTCAAAGTACAGACATCTAAGAGAATTTAAAATCTTAATATGTTTAAATAATATATTTTTAAATTCATATCATACCACTCTGTCCCAAACTCATGAAATCAGGCTGCATGAGGAATACACGAGGTTGTCAAGAACAAGATCCAGACAAATGAATTACTTGAGATTAGATCCTGTCATTCTTAAGAGTACAAGGATGCTTGGAAAGTAGAGAGGTTTTGTTGGCTATATATAATGGAAAGGAATTGTATCAGTGACATCTGAGGCTGGATCTGAGGAACACAAAAGAGTATGGTATTCCTCAAAGCCAAGTGTAGAGAGTTCCTGAACAAACACTGTGTATAGATACTGCTTTTCTGTTTGCATATCTGAAATCTTAGAGAAACATGGAACATGTGGACTCCTTGCCTAGCATCTGAAAACTTCAAAAATTCTGCCATCACCTGACTAATATAGATGCAGATATTCACAACCAACCACTGGACTAAGCCTGAGGACTCCATGGAAGAGCTAGTGGAAGGACTAAAGGAACTGAACGGGATTGCAATCCCATAGGAATAACAATACCAGCTAACTGAACTAGCCAAAGCTACTTGAGATTAAACTACCATCCAAAGAGTACACATAGAGGGATTCATGGATCTAGGTAAATATATAGAAGAGGATGACCTTATCTGGCATTAATGGCTTGGAAGGTCCTAGTAGAGGCTTGATACGCCAGCATAAGGGGATGCTGGGGCAGTGAAGCGGGAGTGGGTGAGTGGGTAGAGGAGCACCCTCATAGAGGCAAAGGAAAGGAGGGAGGGGGAGATTGGATGGGGGTTTTGTAAAGGGAAAACCCTGAAGAGGGGTATCATTTGAAATGTAAACTAATGAAATGATTAATTAAATAAAATAAAAACTTATGAGAGGAATGTCTTCAGAAACCCATTTTCCTTATTTACTTACAATGCCCAAAGTCAAAGGCAGAAATTCATGTCAGTAAATTTTGTTTAACATGCATTCCCTTGTCTCCTCCTTCTAAAAATCTGTACAAAACTAAAATCTTATTTCTATAGATTCATTCTGACATGGAAGATTTTTGTAAATAACTTTTACTTTTTAAGATTTATCACAGGAGGGGGGAAAGAGAAAGAGTCCCTGGGTGGGAAAGGAGACAAGGAGGGGAAAAGGGGAACATGATCAGGTATTGGGTGGGGGGAACAGGACTGAAGCCCTGAGGGCCAGCAGAAAGAATGACAAGAGGCAACCTCGGAAGGTAGGAGGTGGGAGGACCCTCCCAAAAGTACCAGAGACCTGGGAGATGAGAGACTCTCAGGACTCAAAGGGACCTTAGATGAAATGCCCTACAGTGAGGAGAGGGAACTTTTAGAGCCCACCTACAGCAAAAAGACAGGGCATTAAGTAGAGGGATGGGGTTGCCATCTTACAGTCAAAATCTCTGACCCAAAATTGTTCCTGTCTGAAAGAACTGCAGGGAGAAAAATGGAGAAGAGCCTGAGGAAAAGGAGGTCCAATGACAGGCACAAACTGGGATCCATCTCAAGGGAGGCCTCAAGGCCTGACACTATTACTGAGGCTATAGAGTGCTCACATAAAGGGGCCTATCATGACTGCCCTCTGAAAGACCCAACAAGCAGCTGAAAGTCAGATGCAGATATTTACACACAACCAGTGGACAAAAGCAGCTCACCCCTCTGGTTGAATTAGGGAAAAGCTGGAAGAAGCTGAGGAGGGTGATCCTGTAGGAGGACCAGTAGTCTCAATTAACCTGGAGCCCCATGATCTCTCAGACACTGGACCACAATCCAGACAGCATACACCAGCTGATATGAGGCCCCAACACATAGACAGCAGAGGACTGCCTGATCTGGACTCAATCAGCGAAGACGCACCTAATACTGAACAGAATGGAGGCCCCAGGGAGTTGGGAGTTCTGGTCAGGTGGGAGTTGGGGCGTGGGGACATCTTCTTAGAGATGGGGTGTAGGTGGTATGGAATGTGGAACAGTCAGAGGGTAGACCAGAAGGGGGATAAAATCTGGACCGTAAAAAATAAAAAAAAAAAGATTTATCATGTGTATGTGAGAGCAGGTGCCCAAAAAGGCTAGAAGGGAACTCCAGAACCTTTGAACCTGGAGTCACAGGGATTTGTAAACCTGATTTGGTAGCAGGAACCTGAACTCTATTTGATAAAAGAGCAGAAAACTCTCTTAACCTCTAAGCTATCCCTTCAGCCCCCAAATTGTATAAATTATTTATACATAGAGATTTCCAATAAGAAAATAATGAAGAAAAAATGCTCACTCTTCCTTATCTTAAAGAGAGTTCAGTCAGAAACTTCCAGAGTCAAATGAAAAAGTATACACAGAAGGCAGAGCCTATGACATAGTCCTGGTACAGTGTCAGTGAGAGCCGAGGTGGGGATCTAAAAGCCACTAAGCAGACTATGCAACAGTGTATTTGATGCAACCCAAAATTGTTTCCCGAAGATAAGCCTGTACAATGCTTAGAATAGCAAGGTCATGCCTTACTTTACATCAGTGAAACAACCTATATCTTACTGAAATCACAGTCTCTTGAAATTTCCCATGCCAAACTCACAAGGGACGGGAAAATAAAATTCATCATGTTCTCCGGCATCATTTGTAAATTTAATGTGTTAACAGTATCAGCCCTTTAGAGAATAATCTAAAAATTTCCTGCTGTGAGTATATCTCAAAGAAGCTGTAGGTGGAGTCGCTGCATTTACAATTTTGAGCCACTGGGGTGATTTAATCAGTGCACCAAAACTGAGCCACCAGGGCAATATCAAAGGTATACAAAGAAGGCTCACATACATATAGTCAGTACATGCTGTGTTCTATAAGGGTGGAAGTTTCGATCTGCTCTATTTTCCATTTTCAACATGAACACAATACCAAACTCTTATTCTGCCTTTACTCTTATGGTTAAGAAAATTTTAATTTTGTATCTATAGGCCCTCATGAAAATATATGGACCCAAAGCACCAATAAGTCCTAATAAAAATACATGGAATAAAAACAAACCACTAAATCTATTCAATAATTTTCACCAGTGATTCACATTTTGTTACTTTCCATTTTTAATATACTGTTTCTTTTCTGGAGCACCAGAGGGATCTCTTATAACATCAACTATCCATGGGTTTAAGCTCTGCATGGCTGTAACACTTCCTAGATTCTCATGTGTTTGACAGATGGCCATGACAGCTTTGAGAAATGTTGGTTAGATAATTCACCTGATGCTAAATAATCTCCTAGTTTTCTACATATAGTTAGCCTATGTGCATGGATTTGACAAGGGAGAATATTTTTTCCCTTCGTCTTGAAAGAGCTTAAAATAAAAAGAATATGGTTCATGTTAATTTTGATCTCTTGATAGAACGAGTGTGAGTCAAATTTTCTGACTGTAAAATTATGTAGTTCCCTCCACCTCATTCAATTGGAAATTCATACATTTGGGTTGAAGTGATTATGAAGACTCAAAACTAGGAAGTTGAAATTTGGGTTTTACTTCATTGACAGTAGAATATCTACATAAGTTATTTGAAAAAAATAATTTGACTAATTTTCTGTGTCAATTTAAGTCAGAGTGCAAATCCATAGACTGATGAATGTTTCTCTTAAAATTTTTGTTATAACCTGAAAGCTCCTAACTTGCTTTGTTTTTCAGAATTGTTAAGAGATTGTACTCACAGATTTCTATTATTATGGTGTGTTTTGTTTTCTTTGAAATTCTTCATCTGGGTGACAAGAAAGAAAATGTCTCAAAAAAGAAAAATCTTTTCTATTTTCTATAGCACACTTCAGTCAGCTGCTTCTCCCCAGGTTCTGTTTTTCTTCTTTCACTGTTTTTGGGGGTTGGGAAGGAATGGAGAAAGCAATACTTGGAATTTAGAGGTGATTACTGATACTGGTCTATACCTATGTCTCAGAACTCTCAATGGAAAACACAATGAAATGGAAGGCTGCTGCCATCCATGCAGGCTCGTGTCTCTTAAAAATTGTACAAATCAAGTCATGTCAACAAAATATTTATATGAATTAATACCGTTTTGCTACCTTCCATGAGATATTTTATCTTTCTCCTCTGTAATCCATGTCCATGTAAGCAGATCTTTTTTATTACAGCCTGTAGTTATAACACATAATTGATGAATATGGTACAGTTATCAGAAACCCAAATGTTGATTAAAACTATTGCATTGGAGGTTGGAGATATAGCTCAGCAATTAAACAGCCTTGTTGTTATTACAGAGGACCTAGATTCAGTTTCCAACACATTCATGGGCGCTTACGACTGAATGTAAGTCCAATTCATGGGGATTAAATAATTTTTCTGTCATTTTGACCACCAGTGACAACCATTTTCCACCAACATGCATTTAGGGAGACAATCATGGACATGAAAATGAATTAAATAAATTTAAAAATCACTTTTTTAAGTCAATTAGAACCATCCAACTACTGTCAGTATTGTTCATAAGAATTTCCATCCAATCATTATTTTGCTTGTATTAAACAGCAACTCATCAATATTTTTTTAAATTGGGCTTTTGAAGTTTTATATAAAAGTTTATGAATAAGTGAAGAAAACATATTTTTCTTATATTATTTGTCTCTCAATAATATTATTTTTAATGCTTTGAGATCTCTTATAGTGTTGGTAGAATTATTTAATTGAGGTAATTTAATTATTTATATATCTTACCCCATAACACTAGGTCAGGGAGATATAAATCTTTGTTCTCTGCTCCACAAAAATCCTAGAAATTTTCTTAGTGATAAATTCCATAAAATTTATCCCAAGATTTTACTGCCATAGGTTTTTATCAGACCCCATCTCTGAAAGGCCATCAAAATCTAAATATTATTTAAATATTTCTATTGTTATTACTTCAAAGGCATACATTCATCAGTATAATCTGACAATGACTGTGCATGTTTTCCTTAGAATGTTCTGGGAAGTTTGCCTTGTAGTCTCTGTTATCTGTAGGGACAAAGTTATATTTCTCTGTTTTTCTTTTTTTTTGTTGTTTTTTATAGCTATTACTGTTATCGTTAAAATGTAATCACACCTACGTCTTTTCTATATTTCAGAAGAGAAGCCAAATATTTTTCTCCTTTTTCCTAATTGCCAGGCACTAAATATATGTTTCATACTTCAAATTTTAGAGTCATTGCAAGAATGTACCAGCAGAATAAAAATGTCTTTTATCTGAGTCACTAAGTTGTAAAAAATAATAAAATTAAATGAAACATGAAAAGGATTAATAAGTAAAAAAGAAATTACTAACAAGTTCTAGAGTATAGCTTCAGTCCACATAGAAACATGTGATTAATTACACACACACACACACACACACACACATATATATATATATAAAGTTAGAAATAACAAATTTGTCATTATTTTACAGAAATATTGAAAGCTATAAAATTTCAAAGAGAGTTTCACTCTTGTTCATATTGATCTATATAAAATTCTATATTGAGATTGTACTATTATGGATAAACTACAAAGATCTGCTAAACATGACAATCATACTGTCAGAAAGCACACTTTTAAGAAAATACAGATGGATTTAAAACATGCAGTTTTTCTAGACTTAACTCGAAACCATAACATTGGAAAATACATACTCAGGCACAGCCAGTCCCATCAGACACACTCCCACTGACTACATAACCCTCAAATAGTAACTTATGGCTCAGCTCTTGAAAATTCAGCTATTTCATTTGATCATAGCCAACAGTAAAAATAATGAAGCAATTCAAAGGCCACCTGAATAAAATATATTGCCACAAAATTAATGTTACGATATATAACCATATTAAATGAAAGATGACAATAAAACCTATAGTCAAAATGAAGCACATTATTTTAGAAACGATGTACTAATTATTATAGGCTACAGCACTACATAAGACTGATATGTACAGAGCTCAGTGCCCATTGGGCAAAAACACTCCTTCATCAAAGGCTGGCCTTGGCCTATTTACTGAAATCCTTTATTTACAATGTAATTCTAGCATCCAGTCTTGTGGGAAAGAATGAGGAGGGTGAGATATATCAGCATGGCCTGTAGTTCACCTTGGAATGGATGTGCATAAAAGTTTTCCAACGGAAAGGCTTAATTCCCGCTTGCCAAAAGAAGACTTCAGTCAATATTTTCAGGGATGTAAATGGAAAGAAAGTAAATTTGCTTGATATATGAAAGGTAATATATAGTTAATAAGAATTTACTCTCTGAATCTCTTCTTCGGTTGAAAATTCACTGTGGCATCTAAAGCAAGTGGGAAGCTGTGGTTCCTTTTGAATCATATTCCGCTCATCTGTTCCTGGTCATGTTGCGTTCTACACGTCTTGATGTTTTATGTTGTATGCTTGTTTGGGCCTCTCTCGGGTATGAAATGGAGATATGGACGACAGCACTGAAATAAGTATATTTTTGCAGTATGAAACTGAGGAGTGATGGCAGATGATATTTGAAACATAGATTTGGACTAAAGGGAAAAAAAATCAAACACACCAAATGGGAAGACAGGTTTAAGATTTAAAGAGGAGACTTTCCGCTGAGAGGAGGGATAGTTGGCTTTGGTTCTGTTTTCTCTCTCACCTGCCACCTATAGCTTCAATGCATGTAAGTTTCAAAGGAGTTAAAAAGGAGCAAACAGTAACTAATCCTTACTCATTTTCTGCACTAGTTCTGAAGCAGCTGCATAATAATCTCTAAATCCTTGACATTACTTGATTATGCAGTTTAATTAGCACAACGCTCATCATTGAAGGCTTGAGGTTTTTCATTTCTTATCGCATAACCGCCCTCCAAATCACGTCTGAAATTTGAACAATTTATAATGATCTATTAATCCCACTGTTCATTTACCATGAAAACTGTATGTTTATTTTGAAAAGCACACTGACAATTTGTTTATCACTGCTAAAAATTCTTCCTTGAAATTGTTCTGTGCACGAAAACATAATTTTTCAATAAATTGCCATTTGTTCCATAGATGAAAGACACTGATCTGTTTGATTTTTTGATTAGCTTGTATTCATTGTAAATTCATGTAGTTCCCACTGTGAATGAATTCATAAATATGAATTTAAAAAATAAATATACTTATATTAACTTTTAGACGATCATAACTTTATATGTATAAAGTGATTTCAAAAGTCAGAAGATTCTGAATTTGTATGTTATGAGTGCAAACTTGTACAATCACTTTGGAAATCAACTTAGCAGTTTCTCAGAAATCTGAGAATAGTTCTAACTCAAGACCCAACTATACCACTCCTGGGCATATACCCAAAAGATTCTCCAACATCCCATGAAGGCACTTGGTCAAGTATGTTCATAGCAGTTTTATTTTTAATAGCCAGAAACTGGAAACAACCTAGATGTCCCTCAACTGAAAAATGGATAAAGGAACTGTGGTTATTTTACACAATGGAATACTACTTAGTTATTAAACACAAAGATATGAATTTCGCAGGCAAATGGTTAGATGATAAAAATATCATCCTGAGTGAGGAAACATGGTCCAAAAATAAATGACATGCTTGGTGTGTACTCACTTATAACTGGATATTAGCCATAAAATACAGGATGCTCATGTTATACTCTACAGACCTGGATGTACAGGAAGGAAGGCACAAGCAAGGAAAGAAAAATGGAATGGCCATGAAACGTAGATGGAGAGAGAGAGCTGTGTAGGAGAGGGGATCAGTTGAAGAGTAGGGGGGGATTCAGGATCAGTTGTGCAGAGGGACAGGGGGAGAAGATGACCATATACCCTGAGATTGAGTGAAATCCATCCCATGGGCAAGCACCAACCCCTAACCTTATTAATGACAATATGTTATGGCTTGAAGATAGGAATGTCCTCTAAGAGGCAATTCTCTGAGAATCTCCACAAACCAACTGACTCAGACAGATGCAGACACAAAAAGCTTGGAAACACTTATTCAAGAATAGGATGTAGAACTGCAGAGTCTCAGAGGATAAGAACTCTACAGGAATAGAGTCAACTAACTTGGACCTTTTTGGGCTCTCAGAGTCTGAACCACCAACCAAATGAATGCATAAGGGCTCGGCCTAGGCCCCCACACATGTGTAGCAGAAGTGCAGCTTGATCTTCATGTGGGTCCCAAACAACTAGAGTAGGGTCTATCCCTTAAGAAGTTGCCTGTATGTGGGATATGGTTTTCTAGCTGGGCTGCATTTCTTCGACCCTTGGGAGAGAATGCACCTAGCCTCACAGAGACATGGTGTACCAGGGTAGGGGCATGCACAGGGGGACCTACCCATTCAGAGAATGGGTTGCCATAGAGGATAATTACTAGAACCTGTAAGTTACAGTAAACAAAGTTCATATATACTGTAAGTATATGAAAATTTAAAAAATATAAATATCAATGACTCAGATACTTGTTTCCCTTAGAAGATAAACTATATTACAAATTTTCTAGAGAGCATTAATAACAGAAAATAACACAAAGAATTGAAATCAATAAATTTACAAATGAAAAGAAGCATCGTGCAAATGATTCATAAGATTCAGGGTATCACTGAGTAATTCTTTATAAACCTCATACCCAATGTATTGTAACATATAGAAGAAATGAGTAAATTTCTATTATTATATTACATAGAAAAATTAAACTGAGGAAGGAAAACAAGTTAAACCTAAAGATAACCTCTAACCTAAAGCTAACAGAAGATTACATAGATATGAATATTGTATATGTAGATGTATGTATTCATAATAATTAAGTAATAAGAGGTTGCTAAAAATTGTTAGGAAGTGAGACGTGAGAGAAGGTGAAACGGAAAGAAGGAACAGTAATTATTTAAGTACAGCACGTAGGTATGAAATTCTGTACTACATTGGCAAAGTGGCTTCATTCTAGGGATACAAGGATGCTTTAACATAGATGAGTCTACAAATGTAACATATCACATCCATCAGGGTAAGGTACAGGGAAGGCCTTTGACAAATTTCAACAACTTTTGATGATGAAACCTTTGAAAAACGACTAGAAAATGGCTCTGAGAATAAATTAAATAGATTTGGCAATAGCCTGAGTTGTTTTGGTTCCCATGTGACTCTTTTGGCAAACCACTCAATTATGTACAACCCGTTAGTTATATATTAGTTATATACTAGTGGAAGATTAATTTGGTGACATGAGATGGGAAATTTGGTCTTCCTCATTTTTTGGTTATTTCATTTAGAGTGCCATGGTAGTTTGAATAAATTTGGCCCCCACATAGACTTATGTGTTTGAATGCCTGGCCCGTGGGGAGTGGTACCATTAGGAGGCATGGCCTTATTAGAGGAGGTATGGCATTGTTAGGTGTCTCACTATAAAGATGGGGCTTTGAAGTAGTACATAATTTCAAGCTCTGCCAAGTGTAAAATACGGTTGTCCCCTCCTGGCTTCACATAAAGATGTAGAACTCTCAGCCCCTCTACCATCATTTTGGCTTGCAGGCTGCTTTGATTCCCACTATGATGTTAATGGAATGAACCTCTGAAACTATGGGCCTGCAGCAGTCAAAGCCAAAATATAAGGAAGAAATTAAGTTACCATATTTGTTGATAATAAAACTCTCATATTTGAAATACCCTAAATGACTCCACCAGAATACACTCACATCTAATTAACACTTATAGTCAAGTTGCAGGAGCCAGGATAAATATTACTATATTCCTATCTATTGATAACAAGCATGCCTAGAAATAAATCCATAAAACAATTCCATTCAAAATAGTGTCAGTTTAATTTCGAGAATTAATCTTTTTAAGATGATGAAAGATATCTTTGATAAGCAGAGAAGACAATATTAAACAGAATGAATAACCATGCACAGATCGACAGAACAGATACCACGAAGGTGGTTATACATCAAAAAGTGACCTAGAGATTAAATGAATCATAATTCTAATGCTATTAATCTCAAAAATGAAAGACCAATTCTGCATTTCATATGGAAGCAGAAAGAATCCTAAATAGCCAAATAAATTCTGTAAAAAAAAAACTATTAAATGTATTGCAATACTTGATTTTAAGTAAAACTTCAAAGAGCAATTAAAAAGAACAAATAGAAATGACAGCATAGACTAACCAAAAAAAGCACCTAAATTATTAGATTCGAGAGAGTACTAGAGTATCCAGAAATGTCTTCACACAACAACAGACATCTATATTTGATTAAAAAGTCAAAATGACCACATGGGAGAAAAGACAAGGTTGTTTTGTCTTTTTAAAAATAGGTGGTCAGGACATCATATACTCAAATGTCAACAAATGAAAAACCTTCCATATATACTTCTCAGGACAAATACTCAACTCAAAGAACATCAGAGACAGAAATTTCATACCTGAAACTTTGAAGAAATTGTCAGGAAAGCTTTCAAGGTAATTTCATAAAGTCTTTAGAACAAAATTTCAACAGTTCAGAAATTATTTCTAAGCTCTATATATGAAATTAAACAAAATTAAAAATGTTCTGCAAAGCAAACAATAAAATGAGTGAAGAGATATCTGACAGATGATAATAAATCACTTCCAGCTGTATACCTGACAATGTTAATATCTAAATTATAATATATTATTAAATAATAAAGTTTGAAAATGATAAATATAGACATTCCTCATAATAAAGAAAGTGGAGTTAGTAACTTGATAAAAAAAATACTGCAGTATTTTGGCAGTCAGAAAAAGTAAATAAATATAATTTTTTCAGATCCTATTTCACTCCTCTAAGAATGGTAATCATTTTTTAAATAGAACAATCAAATTAGTATGGCAACCACAGAAACCAGTAAATAAATCCTTTTACATTCTAAAGGGATTAAAAGATATCCCCAAAGATGAAACTAGCAGTTACATTTTGTTGTTAACAAACAGTGGCCAAGTTTGACTGAAGGTCCATTCAGTGGGAGGCAATTCATGCCTAACACTGTAAGCCAGGCAACTAATCATATTTCGTGAAGCCTAAAGGAAAACATACTATTGCATATTCCTAAATCAGTATAATTTCTAACTTCATTCTAAATAACTGCCCTTATACTTACAAAGAAATATCGCTCTCACAGTTCATTAAAGAAGGTTATGCCTGTAGCAGATGGAAAGTTTCATTAGAAAAAGTACAGTTGGTCAAAATCCAAGGACAAACAAATTGTGATCTTTCCTCTCTCAACATCTCCATCTACAACACAACCTGTAAATCAAAGGCCTAAGGAACATCCTGAAAGATGAGAAAAATAATAATGAGATTATGAAGATGTCTGTGGAAAGTATCTTCTACATTGGTCAGGGAAGCTGCATGTATAAAATCTCAACAATATGAGAACCTAAACATGAATACAAAAAAAATGACAATATTAAATGATGATCCAGTGTCAATAGGGGAATCTCACAAGGCTCCACCCTTCCACCCCCAAATGAAGAGCTCTAGGAAATTAATGATTGTCGAAAGAGAGAATCAGTCATCCATACTTCCTTTTTAATAAAGTAAAAATGTAGAACTATTACATGATCTGACTGAAAATCATAAGTCAGAACATAACCATAGAAATATACATCATTATGGCTTAAAGAAACTTGCTTTCCTTTGTCAATTGTTATGACGTTACTAAGTTATGAAATAACATCTCCATTATGAGACCACATCTGAATTATCCTAGATCCACATCATCCTAGATGTCCAATAACAAAGGACAAGATAAAGTATGAATCAGATACACATGAAATGTCTTTCAGTATTAATGAAGAATAAAGTTATAACATGGCATGAAAGCAGACAGAATTTTAGATCATTACTGCATAGGAAATGAGGCAAACTCCAAAAATAAATGTTACATGTTGTTTTTCCTCTGCAAAAAGGAAAAGGAGAATAACAGTAATGGAACATATGACATGGTAGCAGATGTATGAATTGTGGATGCAATGAAGAATTTCAGAAGAGGGGAAAGGTGGCAGGAAGAAACAGTAGAAAATAAGAAAAAAATATATAATAAAGTCATAATTAAACACATCTCATCATATAAGCACTAAATAAAATTTTAAATAAATAAAAAGACAAAAATACGGTGAAACTAAATAAAAAACAAAAAATGTTTCATCAAATAAAAATAGCACTTAACTGCAATTTTAAGAAATTTTGTAATTTTTGCACCCAAAAATGTACGACAACTTCAAAAGATTAAATTTGGTTTCCAGAATACAATCAATACAGCGTTTATACTAACTATAAGGACAATCTTTGTGAAGATGTGAGGAATCAATCACACAGATTAAGGCCAGGCACAGTGATGCCCTTACTCTGTACAATTGGAAACTTCTTATATGAAACCCCAGATTTATGTGTTTTTAAATGTTACAACTCTTTATCCTTCTGAGAAAGAACACTGAAGGTCTGTGTGACCATATGTGCACAAGAGCTTACATATGCAAGAAAGTTGTCACTGTAAACTTATGTTAGCACACCCAGAAAAACTCCATCTCACTTGTCAAATAATTTTATTGGTAAAATATGTAATATTGATGAAATTTCTTCTTCTAGCCACCCACCATAACTATCACCGACAAAGCCTAGATTATTTCTTTTAGGAAAATCAGTGTAGCATATTTCTCGTAGGCGTCCTCATAACTGCTTCCCCAAACAATGCTTTTATTTCATCTTATTTATCCAGTTTCCATTTCTAGTAACTTCTTTACAAACAAATTTAGAGTTCTATCACAAAATGTTTCAGATTTTTATATACTATTTAAGTAACCCTATACTTTTCAATTTACCAAGCAAAAATTGTGAATATTTTGTAGTAAATATTCATCATGTAAGAGAAATTATATATTTCCAAAGCTGAAGTCACTATTATATTAATCTAAGAATTAAAAGTAAAATGGCATACTTTACATCATAAAAAACAAAAACAAGATCTGTAAGTATTTCTGTAATATTAATAAGAATTTGGATATTGGTGATTATTTTACTATGGCTGAGTTGGTAATACTAACCTTACAAATGTTAGAGAATAAATTATTATTTGAAATAATTTTAAATTTATATGCCTAGATATTGTAAGGGGAAAACACATGAATCACAATTATAAGTCAATAATTGTGAAGATGCAAAATACATTAACCTATTGGTCATATCAGCTAAGATCACTCTCACTGAGTCCTGGGACCTTCTCACATACCAGGTCTCTGAGACTAAAGTGGGGAGATGGAATCTGAAGAGACTACCTGAAGTTGTTGGAGAGGGCCTCCAGTGGAAGGATGGTTAACACCAACCCATCTTCGAATGGAATCATAATTGTTCCTGTCTAAAAGAAATTCAGTGGCAAAAATGGAAGAGAAACTGAAGAAATAGTTGACCAGTGATCAGCTGACCTTGGGATCCATACAAAAGAAGACACTAAATCCTGACACAATAATTGATGCTATATTGTGCTTACAGTCAGGAGCCTAGCATGCTGTCCTCTGAAAGGCTCTACCAGTTGCTGACTGATACAAATGCAGATACTCACAGCCAACCATTGGACATCTATGGGGTCCCATAGGGGTCAGGGAACCTTATGGGAAAGTTACAGGGGGAGAATTGAAGGAATTGAAGGGGATTACAACCCCATTGGAAGACCAGTAGTATCAACTAACCTAGACCTCTAGGAGGTGCCAGGGACTAAGTCAACAACCAAAGAGCATATGTGGGCTGGGTCCAGGCCCCTGGCACATATGTAGTAGAAGACTGCCTTGTCTGGTGTCCGTAGAAGAAGACACCCCTAATCCTGTAGAGACTTGATGCCTCAGGAAAAGGGGATGCCTCTCAGAGGTGATGGGAAATGAGGTGAAGAACTCTAGGAGGGAGCAACCATGAGGGGGTAACATTTAGAATGTAAATAAATATTTAATTAAATAAGATTACAATTAGCTGTTCATTAAAAATATGCTAAACTACATCTTTATTCTTAATTTCTTTTTTCTTTTACTAAATGGGTTTTATCACATACAATGTATTCTGATTACCGTTTCCCCTCCCTCCAATCTTCCCAGTTCCTCCATACTCCCCTCCATCTTGATCCACACCCACCCTTTCTATCTCTCCTAAGAAAATAAACAGACTTTAAGGAATAAAATAAACAAGCAGGAATAGGATAAAATAAACATAAGAAAAGGAATCTAAGAAAAATCACAATAAATTCATATAGGCAGAGAGACACACATTGGCATACACAGGGACTCACATAAAATCACAAAATTGTAAGCCATAATATATAAGCAAGGGTTCCTTAAGTGACGATAAACCTCTAATGATGTTGTTGTGTTCATTGTCTGTTGGCCATCTATTCTTGGACAGACTGTTTACCATTAAGAGTAGTTTGTTTCCCTAGGAAGACAACTTTTGAGAACACTAATTTTCATTTGCAAGTGATTAACAATTAGATATTGCTTCTGGGTTAGGTATAATGACTTATGTCCTCTCCTGTTTCAGTTCTAGGAATGCAGCTGGTACAGACACCTGTGGAAGTTTTGCATGCTGCTTTGGACTCTGAGATCACATGAGCTTTGTTCCTTGTGACTTAGAGGATCTTATTTGTCTCTGTTTTCTCCATTCTCTTCACTCTTACATTCTTGCTGACTCCTCTTCAGAAGGGATCCCTGGAACCTGAGGGAGTATATATGATGGAAGTATCTAAATTTGGGTTGAGGGTTCTTAGGGCTCTCATCCATTTCATTTTGTCTGGCTGTTAAGTATCTGTCCTTGTTCTCTTTTGCTGTAGGAGTATGCTTTTCTGATTATGGCTGAGCAAGTGACTGCTCTATAAGTATAGCAGAGTGTCTAAAGGAGTCATATAATTGATAGATTCCATTAGGCGAGAGTAGTAGTACTTGTTTTTCACCTATGTCTCTAGCCTATCTAGTTTCAGAATCTTATCCACTCAAGGAGCATCAGGCATGGTTTAATCTCATGCAGTAGAATATTGGTTGGTTACTACCACAAACTTTGGGTTAATATTACACCAACATATCATGCGGGTAGGTTACCATTGTAGATCACTTGTTTTATAGCTAAGTTATGTTTGCCTGTCTCATTTGGTTGCATGCAGAGTATTTTTAGGACCATTGACAGCCCATAGGTCATGAAGGCAGCTTTAGGTAGACTCTAGCTTGACATCTCCTTGAACAATGAGTTGTATAGGAATTGTCTTCAGCAATAGAACCTTGCTGTTAAGTTGTGGAGAGCAACCAATAGCTTTGGCAATAGCCTGAATTGTTTTGGTTACCATGTGAACAAATCAATTATGTGTTACTTATTAGTGATAGTGTAAGAGTAATTTGGTGACAAGAGATAGCCAGTTTGAACTCTCTTCTCCATTGTTTGGTTATTTCATTTAGAGTGTTGTGGTACTTTGATTAGGTTTGGCCCCCATAGACTCATGTGTTTAAATGCCTGGCCCATGGAGAGTGGCACCGTTAGGAGGTGTGGCTTTATTGGAGGTGGTGTGGCCTTGTTAGAAGTAGTGTGGCCTTGTTGTGTGTCACTGTGGAGGCTGGGCTTTGAGGTAATATAGGTACTCAAGCTCTGCCAAGTGTAAAATACAGTAGTCTTCTCCTGGTTGCCTTCAGATCAAGAGGTAGAACTCTCAGCCTCTCTAGCACCATGTCAACCGGCCACACTTCCCACTATGATGATAATGTGTTGAACCTATGAAACTGGAAATCAACCCCAAATAAATGATTTCCTTTGTAAGAGTTGCTTTAGTCATGATGTCTTGTCACAGCAGTGGAAATCCAAACTAAGTCAAATGCTACAAACAAGAATGAAATTTAGAAAGCTTTTGTTGTATTAATTTCAATAT
Organism: Grammomys surdaster; assembly: GCF_004785775.1. Lineage (NCBI taxonomy): Eukaryota > Metazoa > Chordata > Mammalia > Rodentia > Muridae > Grammomys > Grammomys surdaster. The sequence goes on along the minus strand of NW_021605377.1, from coordinate 12,045,291 downwards.
GAGCCTCTGATTGGCTTTTAGTTTTAGGTGTCTTTCTCCAAATTTCCTCCATTGTCTCCTTATTCCATAGCCCTCCTCATTTGATCCTCTGATTTCCATCCTGATACTCTGTCCAACAGTAACGGTCCTATTTCCCCTATCTAAGGAGATTCTTTCCTCCTCATTAATCCCCTGCTCTATATATAACCTATATGGCTATATAGATTGTAGATTGCTTATCATTTATTTAATGGCTCATATCCTTATGTATGAAGATGAATATCATATTTTTCATTCTTGAACTGGATTACCTAATGGAGATTGATTATTTTCTGTTTCCATTCATCTATCTATAAATTTCATTATTTTATTTTTAGTGGTTTTAGAGTAGTAAATTAATAACCTAGTGTTACTTGGCTAAAATTATAGCAATGTTTGCATTTTCATCATCATTTGAAATGTGACGATGGTTTTAAATAATTGTTGGCCTATATGATACATTTATACACATATAACGACATAAAATGTGTATGTGCAAGCACATGCGCTTATGTGCATTTGAAATATTTATTCCTGAGTGCTCTTCTTCTGCCATCCAGGGTAAGTGTTATGTGTTATTAAGTCTTCTTCTACTGGAAACTGATTTATAGGCCTGTTGCACCAATTCATAATTCCACCTATATGTTATTTACCTTCAACTTACAGTATTAAAAATTCTTTTGTTCCAAATTTTTTATATTTTTAAAAATAACCCAACGAATCAGTATGAAACCTTTTTAATTATGAACTCCATATTCACCCTCAGCTTGTCATTTTTGAATAAATCAATTTCCCAATTTTATCACATTTGCATTATTCTGGAATTCAAAATATTTGATAATTTCCTTATAGGACCAATTTAGCACCTATCAACATTATGAAATTATTATCCAGCTATAAAACACAGCGAGTATACAAGTTTTATGGTGAAAATCACGCATGTAAGTCATGCTAATAATAATTAAGAACATGTTCAGAACAGACGTTCATCAATGCTAACACTTCCAAATATCACAAATAACATGTCTTATTAATAACAGACTATGTATGATATAAAGTTTTTACTGAAATCATATTATTTTTGAACATCTTTATTTATATTTAATTATATTTATATAAGACATCATAAAAAGGTAATAAAGAATATACAATTACAGGCTCAATGTTGTCAAATCCATATGTAATATAATCCTTGGTAGCATACAAAATTACAGAGCATAACTAGCCACAGCAAAGAAAATGGGATGAAAATGACTTCCCTTTCTTATTAAAAGAAAAAATGCACATGTCACATGAGCCACCTCAAACAAAATAAACAAAAACTGTGACTATTACTTACGTGGAAAATACCATGTGTATTTATTTATAAATGATTAAGTATATTTAATAGAAATTATCTAAATACTTAAGGAACTACTCATATTCTATACTCATACAACCTTTTACAGTGTAATTATCTATAGTACTGTCTAATTAGCAATTTAAAGATATCCCACTGAATGATATAGTGGGTCATAGTACACATGGCAAAATGAGTGCTCATTAAATCCAAGACAGATCAAAGTAGTTTCGGTTCTGGGCAGTTAAGTGAATATTGAATTAATTACCTCTTCAAATGAAATACCAAGGGATCTATAAAACACTTTAAATGCCTTAACTTTCTCCATTATCCATTCACAACTCAGAAAATCTTTCACTTTTAGCTATATACTAGAATGTTATAAGTTATTCTTTGTAAATGTATAAACTAAGCACTTGGAAGTTGAAATGAGTTATTTATGAGTTATATGTCCATTGTTATGCTATAGAACTAATATATATGTTTTTTTCTATGTTTTAAAGGCAATTATATTTAAAATTTCCGTACAATATTAATACCAATGAAGCCAAATATGTATAGTCATTTTGAAAATTGATGTTTTACTCTGAAAGACATTTTAAATATTTTATATGCTATGAAACAAAAACATCCACATATAAATATGAAGACTTTAAGAAAACAGATTGTCCCAAAATGTTAAAGCTTGCTAGTACAATGTAGCTTTCAAGCTGATATCCTGACTCTGAATACAGGTCCTGTTAATCATGTTTAATAATATTATAGTTAAGTCACTACATCTTATACTAAAAGCCTATATGACAATGTGAATGATGAGTCCATAATCAACATTCTGTTTGTTTTTGTTTTGTTTTGTTTTGTTGCAGATCAAATTTAAATTTCTGAGGCTGTTACTACATTACTAGTTCTTTATTTTATTTTAATCTTTTTATTACAGTTCAGTTGTTTTCCTCATCCTGGTCAGCACTCCAACAGTTTCTCATCCCATTCCTCCTCCCTCCTCTCTCCAAGAGAATCTCACCACTTTCCCCACCTTAAACCCCACCTCATCTCCACCCCAGCCCATCTCACCCTGCCTCAAGTCTCTAGAGAGTTAGGCACATTTTCTCTCACCAAGACCAGACTAGGCAGTCCTCAACTGTATATGTGTCGAAGGGCTCGGACCAGATAGTGTATGCTGTCTGGTTGTTGGCTCAGTGTCTGAGAGATCTCAGGGATCCACATTAGTTGAGACTGCTGGTCTTCATATGGGGTCGCCCTCCTCCTCATCTTCTTTTAGCTTTTCCCTAACCCAACCCTAGGGTTCCCTGACTTCTGTCCATTGGTTGAGTGTGAGTATCTGGGTATGTCTCAGTCAGCTGTTTGTTGGGCCTCTAGAAAGACAATCATGTTATGCTCCTGTCTGTAAGCACACCATAGTATCAGTAATAGTGTCAGACCTTAGGGCCTCCCCTTAAGATAGAACACAAGTTGAGCCAGTCACTGGACCTTCTTTACATCAGTCTCTTCTCCATTTTTTCCTTGCAAGTCTTTTAGACAGGAACAATTCTGGATCAGAGTGGATGATTTCTAGACAAAAATAACCTGCGTTCATAGAATTATGTTACATATATGTCATTAAGAAACCTTTTTCTATTTTCATCTCCCTATGCCTTCACACAAACATATTACAATTCTTTTATCCTTGAACTTTCAGGCCATTATACACTGTTCTTGCTCCATGTATTTAATACATAAAATCAGGAAGTAAATATTGTGAAAATTTTATTCACTTGTGATTATCATGTCAGAGGCTTACTGCTTAATAAGCTCACATTTTGAGGTTATATCTGAACTATGGCTGGCTGGTTCAACTCAGCTATTCTGGAGCAAAAGTACTCACCAGCTGACTGATTCAATCTGCCTACTCTCAGCTTCTTACTGAATTGTTTTACTTATTCTCAAACTGACTTTGGCAATATGTTCTAATCTTCTGGCTCCTTCATATTCTCTGAATTCAATCACCTCTGCTGACCTGCACTGGACTATACCACAAACTCAACTCCACTGAACTAACTGAATATCACTCAGTTGAACTGAACTGAACTGAAATGAACTGAACTGAACTGAGCTGAACTGAACTTCAGGAATTTAACACAGCAAAATGGGACTGATTCATTCTCTCTCTCTCTCTCTCTCTCTCTCTCTCTCTCTCTCTCTCTCTCTTTCAATACAAAAATGTTAATATCCTACATTAAAATGTGAATATGCTTGTAGAAACTAGTATATATTTTACATATAACTCAAATCAATAAATGTTTAAGCCTCAAAATGCAAGGAGAAAAGAAAAAACTAAGAAGAGCCTCAAGGTTTGCAGTTACTGGTATTATGATGTTGTTGCTGCTGGCATTAATGAAAAAAGAAGACGAAAGTCCAAACTGGGGATGAAACTGTCACTTCATAAGTAATTTCCCATTATGGTCAAAGTGACTTTGCTTGTATTATAACACATTTAAGGTATATATGTATGTGAATGTTTATATGTTGGAATTAACATACATATGATATTTTAAAGACTTAGCTGTGTACTTATCAGAATTTTCTTATAAAATATTTTATTGATTTTTAGTTTTAGGCCTACAATTCTTTTTATCTTTTACAATTGATATTGTATGTGTAATAGTGTTTTGTCTGACTGTATGCCTATGCACCATGACCTGGTGCCCATTAATTTCAGAAGAGTGCTTTGTTCTCCTGTACCTGGAGTAAAAATGTTTAGAAGTTGTCGTGTAGATGTTATGAATAGATCCCAAGTCCTCCTCAAGAGCAGCAAATGCTCTTAAATGATTCAGCATCTTCTCTGCTTCTTTATGAGGCTTTGTAACAAAGTCTAGGGATTGTTTTTAAACCACTGAAATTACAAAATAGTCAAACACCTAAAATTTAAGTCAACAATAGTTTGACATTTTAAATAAGGCCTTTCTGGGCTATTCTGGACCTTATTCAAGTGTACATTACCTGATGAGGGCATCTTTTCTTAAATGAAATTGGCAAAGATCATGAATATCTTAGAAAAATTGACATGTCTGGATTTAAGTTATCAAAATTATATCTCCATATATTTTAAAATATCTCATATTCAAAAAGAAAGCCCACATATTCAAATAACTATAAATCCAAAGTCATTTTACTATGAATCCCTTATTTTGAGTTACAAATATATAAAATATCGAGTAATAATACAGCATTTTACCAATTTTTCTGTCAGATAATGGACAGTTGACTGACTAACATTTCTTCTTTTATTTCTCTCTTCTCTGTATCCTTTTAGATTAAATAGTATTAAACATATACCAAATTCAAAAGAGCCACAATTTCTCTCATTGGTTATTACAGTGCTAGATTTAATTTCATTTTCTTTTGTATCCTTTGTGATATGTGTCACATTAAAATTTCCAATTGCTGCATGTAATTATTTGATATACTTCCTTTCCTAGAAAGGCCAAAGTGATTCACACTAATACTTCAATGTAACTGCATAAGGGAAGTTATCCCCTAGTATATTTTGAAAGAAATTAATAACTTCAGATTAATATTTTCAACTTTAAAAACATTTTAGAAGATAATGAAGAGTGCCAAGAGGCTAGACATTGACAGATCTTTCTGATACTGCCCTCAATACGGAGTGAAACAGAGTGCTAAATCAATAATAAAGCTTTAGATTGTGTCATCTTTATTATAGACAGAATAACATGACTTGTCATTTAAGGTAAATACTGATGCCTATCTTCAAGGAGAAAGTTGATATACAACTAAGCAATTGTTTTTTTAATCTGGAAATTTGAATCTGTTGGCTATCTTGTAGAAATCCATTGAAATCTTGTAAGCCAATTCAATTCCTGCTGTTCAGTTAATTTCACAGGTTATTGTCAATTTGAAAGACAGATGGGTTATGAGTTGACATGTGGGAACACTATCTTTAAAATGTAATTATTAAAGATATTATTAAAGATAGTTAATTTGCTTTAATTATTAAAATCATTCTTATATTTTCTTGACATTAAAATATAATTGTTCAACATAAAATCTAATCACTATTAAATGAATGTTTCAAGTAATATTGTAATATCTTGAAGAAAATATGTTGTGTGACATTGGAATTCAATCAATTCTAGTCTCAAAGACATTTCTGAAAAAGATATATAAATGACAAAGACAGCTATATGAAAAAATTACCATCTGTACTGAAAATGAGGGAAACTCAAATCAAAACTGAAAGGGCATGTCAACTCACTTCATTCAGAATGGCCATTATCAATAAAAGACAAAATATACCCCCAAAAACAAAAACTGTCTTTTGATGTGAGAAAAGAAGAGGTATAATGCTAAGAAAATATAAATCAGAATACTATGTAGAAATTACACTATATAGAAATTAGTGTGGAGTTTCCCCCAAAGTACCAGCAAAACAAACCCGAAATGATAAAGTAATTTTTCCCTTAGTTGTGAAATCACAGAGATTGAAATCAATAAGTCAGATATCTACGGCTTCATCACTCAAATCTGTCAAGACTTCCAATGAATATATAAATAAATCATAAGACTATACTCACAATGGATTATTAATAATCCTTTTAACATAATGAAACTATATAATATTTTCAGCAACACATTGTGGAAATAGGGGACAATGTGCCAAATAAACAAAGGCATGTAGAAAAATGTAAGTATTGTATAGTTCATTTATATATAGAAACTAAAAAACTGATTTCAAAGAAACAGGAATGCAGTATTGTGGAATAGATACTATTTTATTAAATATGTGTAGGAGAAAAGGGCAGAAAAACACTTAACATGGTGCAGTATGCACCCTAGATACAAAGGGTCTCTTCTACTATCTACAGCATGAAAGGCTAAATATAGCATTTCAAAATATGTAGCAGAGAGATCTTCTCATGTCTCCAATAAAAACAGATAATATCTGAGATGGCAGACATTCAATATACTTTCTATCAATATTAATTTTGCTTGCTATCAATATTCATGATCATGTTTTAATGGAAAGAGAAAAATCAATTATGTATTGTGACATAAACTTATAATGCCTTCAATATCAAAGCTGAGGCAAGTGGCACAGGAGGTAAAGGTTGACCTTAGGTATCCAGTGAGACTGTCTTGAGTAAGTAACATAAGAAAGTAAGTAAACAAAGCAATCTTTCTCATGTATATTTTGTATAAAAGAACAATAAAAATTGTTTCAACTTCAGAATACAAATCAATAACTGATGTGGTTACTTGTTACTAGACATCTTTTCAAATCTTCTAAAATAAAAAGGTAGAAAGTATGTGTGACTAGTAAGGAAGAAATATTTTCTACAAAATTCTGAGGAAAATGAATTATTGAGTTCTATTAAAGTAGCAGCTTTAAAAGTAATTGGGGGATAATTCACAGCTTTAATCCCAGGACCCAGGAGGCAAAGGAAGGATAATTTCTGTTAGCACAAAACCAGCTGCACACATAGAATTTTAGGCTAGCAAGGACAATACACTTGGATCATGTTATCTTTCATATATATATCATATTATATGTGTATATTTATTCTTATATACATTTGAGATAGTCTTAATACACACACACAAACACATGTGTATATACAAATAACATATCTACTAGACATCTTAAACATGTTTTCAGTTTGAAAATAAAAAACACACAATAATTGTATCATGTGGGTTCTCTTTCCAGTTCATGTGTGTGTGTGTGTGTGTGTGTGTGTGTGTGTGTGAGTGAGTGTGTGTGTGTGAACACTACTCAGGCAGACTAAACACAGAGGCATTAAGCTACATAGCCTACGATGGGATGAGAAATGAGGCAGGCTGAGGCTGAGGAGGCATGGGTTCTCAAACTCCCAGGGAACCCAATGGAGTTGGGAAGAAGGGAACTGTCCTACAGAAGGAGAACTCTGGCTCAGCTCAGGAGTGAGTGTCCATATAATGGAGGGCAGAAGGGCCTTCTGAGGGAGTCTTAGGCAGCTGGATCTGTATGACTCTGTATAAGGAAGGATTCCCCTCACAGCATTTCTTGATGAGAGAGACAGTCCTTGCTTGTCCAAACCATTATTACTTGTCCCTGAAGGGTAGCTTACTGGCTAAACCCTCAGGAGTGAGGACTGGCCCATCTAGGTACCTCATTAGCATGGGAAATTCTGTGGTCTGTGCTATGTGACTAACCATCAGGATCTTCATGAGGGGTGTCTTGGTCGTGTGCTCCAGGAAAGGAAGCATATCGGGAGAAGATGAAATGTCTACCGTTTTCAGCTATGAGAATTTACCAGAGTTTCCTGTGACACTATATCAAAGTGATTTACATCACATAGAAAAAAACAGAATAATATTTAGTGTAAATTTTATTAACTTTTTATTTTGTGATTTTGCATTTTTTCAGGAACCCGTTAAGTATGAATGGCAGAGCCAAAGCAAACCTAGCAATAACCAATCAACCTATTTTTACCCTTTGCTTAAAAATTCCTGAACTTTTTCTCCTATTGTATTTTTTTCATTCTCTGTTCTTATAGGATGCAGTAGCCAGCTTAAATATGACCACAAAAGAGAAAAGGAAACTGCTTTCCTCTGGCTCTATCACATTTCATCTGTTCACAGTGCCCACGTTTTTAAGATCCCTGAGCCTTTTTTTTCATTCTGAAAGATGGTTGATTCATGATTCAGGTATTGTAGACTTAAATTCGAAAAGGCAAGCTGAAAAAGCCACCAAGAACAAGCTGGTAAAAACTGTTTCACCAAGTCTTCTGCTTCAATTCCTATCTGAAGGTTACAGCTTTGAATACCTACCCTGAACTCTAAGCTGGCATGAGCCTTTTCCTCCCTAAATCAGTTTTGGTCCATGTTTTGTCACAGGAACAGAAAGAAAACTAGGAAATTCTCAGCTCCAGTGTTTCCTCTTGTATGCAGTCTGATAGAGATGGTAAAGTTCCATATGGGTTCATATCATTTATGACAGTGCTATCTCATGCCAAATTGAGGAAGTTTCTCATCAGTGATTTTCAGTGTTTTCTACAGTCTTAGGATTTAGAAATTAATCCCAGTAAGAATAAATAAGCAAAGAACAAGTCAAACAATACAAGAAAATGACCCTTAGCTTATTACTGAAATAGAATTGTCAGTAAGTTTGAGTTCAAAGACATTCATTATTACTCTATATTCATAATATAATATATTGGAAGTTATATTTGAAAGTAAGTTAATAAATATATCACCTTCATATTATTTCTCCCCATTAATGAATCTTCTTTTTTAAATTTTCATTAAAAACTACAACTAACTAATTTGTAGATTTACTTAAATTTGGTAAACCAGCAGTTTAGAAACATGTCAGTTACCCCTTATCAAGGACAGCTATTTAAAACAAGTGATGATTCTCTAGTATGACCCTTTCTTAGAAATGGATCAAGTATGTCTCATTCTACATATCAATGAATTCTGGATATCCAATGACACAAATAGAACAGTTATCAGGTAATATCTGTCCCAATTCATCCACAACTAAAAATGAGATATGTAGCTGTTAAACTATAGTTGTAAATGACACATCTCATGAGAAGAGGTTTAGACTTCTAGATTTCAACATTTATCTCTGGTCCTATGGGCCATTTTCCTTCACTCCCTATGATTCATTGATACGAACGTAAATTAGAAATTACCTCTTTCTTTTTAAACATTCCAAGAGTCCAAACCATATTTCTACTGATTTTGTGCTTCTGCTTTATCATCTGCTTTTATTTGTATTTTTAATACACTTTTAAAATAATCCATTTCATCTATGACATTTTACAATACTTCATAAATCCTGTGGCTTAAAGTCCTTCTCTTTATTTTCTGTAACGTAATTGTCAGTATTTGTTGCATACATGAGTTATGGTCTTGATACCAATGTTGAAACCAGTTAAGTCCTCTGAAAATCTTGATGCAACAGAAATTCTTTAAAATTACCCATATTACCGATAATGATTATACTGCTGAATACAATTTTAGAACACCTGTTAGACAACGTGCTTGCCAAATATCAATTCATTAGATGCAAGGAAAATAGTAATGTTCTCTCTGCCAATGAGACCTGGTATTACTGGGTCATTGCATGGAATTAAGTTAATGAGATACAACAGTTTCTTTCATCCTATTTCCAACTTCCTTGACTAGAGAAGTTTACTTTTGTCTTTCTCTTTAATTGTTGACACAATCCCTCACTCTGCAATACAAGCTGACACTGACCTCCTAAAAATAGTTCTGTCTCAAAGGACCATGTTCTTATAATACAGTGGTGAATCACTCAAATTACCAGAGAATTTTTATGTAACACTAGTACTAGTATTTCTGCAATCCCGTCTATAAATATAGACTGTATGTGTTTTAATAGAGAGGCAACTCAGTATCCCTGCTCTATACCCTTTAACTGCAATCAAAATTCCATTGTCAGTGTTGTTACCATCCTTTATTTAGTTGCTCCTGATGCCATCAGGAAAAGAAAAATAAATGATTGAACACAACATTTGAATATGTTTCTTAAATTACTTAACTCAAATTTTGTGCTAAATTTGAAGTATCTTCTGGTACTAATTTTGCTTTGTATTCCTTAATATGCTCTGACCCAGCTACTTGTATTTTGGAAAGTTGTATTTAAGTTCACTCTCACAAGCTACAGATAGTACAAGACATGAAACCATTGTATACTGGATTTGCCTAAAGCATTAGCTAATTAAAAAGAAAATCTGTTCAGTGTCTCATTGTATTTAAGCATATCATGGGCAGGCATTGGAATGGCCGGAGCAGGGGTCTGGGGATACTTTATGCATAATAATGAAATTAAATAGAAGTTATTACACATTAATTTTATTACCATGATGGAAGTAATGTTAAGAAATTTTTTCACTAGTCTAAATAAAATTAATTTGTGGTAAGAATTTTAATTTGAAAATATTATTTTTGTCATGAAATTAGATGTCTTTTTGTTGTGCGTTCAAAATATATATATATATATATATATATATATATATATATATACACACATACACATATATAGGCTAATTCCTATTTTAAAACAAGCATATTATAAAAAATTAAGCGTAAGGCCAGTGTATTAACTCAATAGCTATGCAATGAAATAGCTTAATGTCTTTATTTCATTTACTAATATGTACCCATTAACATGAAAAGTAGCTCTATAAAATGTTTTTATAATCAAACTACATATATATATATGTATATATATATATATATATATATGACTTTAATTAAGAGAACACCAGGTTACCAAGTAAGATATGTCTTTTTTCTGAAGGTAATTTACACAGGCCTAAAATAATTTGAATTATTTTGTGCACAATGTGTATCGATGGATAAACCGTGTTTAATTGCCAAATGGAATAATAAAAGACTAATTACATACATATAGTTAGAGCTACCATGATTTTATTTATTGTAAACAATACTGGGATGGTTTGTCTTGTTTTACAAACAAAACAATAGGGAGTTAAGAGATGGCTGGGCGGGTAAGAGTGCTGGCTGCTTTTGCAGAAAACCTGAATTTGGTTACCAGGATCCAAGTCTTGAATCTCATAACTACCTATAATTCTAACTGCAGGGAATGCAGGAAATCTGACACTAACTTCTGACCTCTTTGGACCAGCACTTGTATGTATCCTTAAACACACACACACACACACACACACACACACACTTAGATTAAATGACAACAATTAGGTATTATGTGAATTATGAAACATAGCTGCTTGGTAAATTTTGTACTACTTAGCTTTTAAACCATGATCAAAAACAACAAATAACTTTGGAACAAATAGGCTTATATGTTAGATTCTGTTACTAAGGGAAAACAGGACAGGAAATTCAGCAGGAACTTGGAAGAAGGAACTGAAACAGAAATCATAAAGAAACACTGCCTCCAGGCTTTCTTGGCCCATTATATTATTGTTATTATTATTATTATTATTATTATTATTATTATTATTATTACTCATTTGTTTGCTTCTTCTCCCACTCCCCTCCACTAGTTTTCTTATACAACTCAGGACTGCCTGTCTAGTGGTGGCCCCTGTATCTTGGATTAGGCCCTGCTACATCATTAATCAGTCAAGGCAATGGCACAGTACTTGCTCATGAGCAAATTGGAGAAAAACAATTCCTCAAATTTCTCCAGCTCTTTCTAGTTGTGACAAGTTGATAAAACTAACCATCACAGGTTCAAAATTAACTCATAACTAAATATTATTTAATATTTTGTTGACTGGATATTATTTTTCTATCATACTGCTAATTATTATATGAAAACAAGCATATTATAAAAGCTTAAGTATCATACCAGTCCATCAATTCTATAGTTACTAACTAAATAGTTTATGTCTTTGTTTTATTTACTAATATATACCTATTAACATGAAGAATAGCTCTATAAAATGTGATTATAACCAAAAGATCAATTTCATGATTTACAGTCAACATAAAATTACTATGAGTTTGTGGTTGTCCCTCTCCAGAGGAGTTTGAAAGCATATAATCAGCATTATAGAATCAGCAATTGGCTCTCAAGCTAAGCTTTCTAAAGAATTTTGAAGTGAAATGCTCTGATGCCTAAATATAGATTGTTAAACCTAAAATTACTTCAGGTCAGGCTTGTGAGGAATCAACTGGGTTTATTGAATGCTAGACATATCTGAGGTGGATTTTCTTGATTAAAATAATTAAGGTAGGACAAGCCATTTTTGTAGAGGAATTTTAATCCAGAAATGAGGCTTCTCTGGCACAAGTTCATGTCCAGAGACCTTCTAAGTCTATATGATTCAGCTAGAATGCAGACATGTTCTGGTTCACTGTATGATCTGGATGAAATACAGATATATCCTTAAGATATGCCTTTAAACCCAAACAATGTAGCTAAGGATAATTTGTAGAAGGAAGCAGACATGTTTGAAAGCAATATCTAATTAAGCTGGTGTAATTCACTTGCGTTCAGGCAATGGAATAAAGTTCAGTTGAGTTCAATTCCAGGTAATTCATTTTATGGAGGTAGAGGCAGATTTTACAAGCAGAGCAATTCAGTGAGAAGCTAAGAGAAGTCAGAGTGCATCAGTCTGTTTGGAGAGAAGTTTGAAGAGGCAAGTTGAATTAGCTCAGAAAGAACTAGAAAGGGTGAAATTATTCCACAGTCAGCCTCTGAGACAACAGTTTCTTCAAGCAAATAAAAGTAATGTTTAGACACAGTAAAATAGGAAGTAAAATTCATGGTATTCATCCTTGACTGGATAAGCATAGCCTGCTTATCCAGCTGGCAAAGCATAACATGGCTATCCTGTATATTGTGGCTAATATCTACTCATTAATGAGTACATACTATGTGTTTCGGGATTGGATTATTTCGCTCAGGATGATTGCATACATTTGTCTGAAAAAATTCATGATAATGTCTTTTGTTTACATAGCTGAATCGTATTTTATTGTGTAGATACACTACATTTTCTTTATCTGTTCTTCAATTCAGGGACATCTAGGTTGTTTCTAGTTTCTGGCTATTACAAATAAAGCTGCTGTGAAAACAACTGAGCAAGTGTCTTTGTGGGAAGTTGGAGCATCTTTTGGGTATATGCCCAGGAGAAGTTTGAATGGTTTTTGAGATAGAATTGTTTCCAGTTTTCTGAGAAACCACCAAATTGATTTTAAAAGTAGCTGTACAAGTTTACACTTCTACCAGAAATGGAAGAGTACTCCCCTTGTTCTTTGTCCTAGCCAGTGTGTCTTATCCCTTGAGTTTTTATCTTAGCCATTTTGAACATTTTAAGATGTAATCTCAGCAAGTTGTTTTGACTTGCATTTCCCAGAAGACTAAGGGCTTTGAACATTTCTTTTATTGTTTCTGGGCCATTTGAGATTCCTCTGTTGAGAATTCTCTGTTTACTTTAAATTGGATTTTTGGTTTGTTAGTGTCTACCTTCTTGAGTTCTTTATGTATTTTAGATACTAGCCCTCTGTTGGATGAATAACACTATACTATGCTTGCAAAGAATAACTGTATTCTGTGAGACTCTACCCAGCAGCTGACTGAAACAGATGCAGATACCCATAGCTAAACAATGGACAGAGGTTTGGGACTCTTTTGGAAGAGTTTGGGGAAGGATTGAAGGCCCTAAAAGGGATAAGAACCCCACAAGTGGACCCAGAGTCATCTATCCTAGACCTCTGTCTGCTCTCAGAAACTGAGCCACCAACCAAAGAGCACACAGGGGCTGGAATCAGGCCCCTGGCACATATGTAGCCGGCATACAGTTCAGTTTCTATGTGGTCCCACCAACAACTGGAGCTGAGGCTCTCTGTTTCTCAACAGGGCTGCCTTTTCTGGCCTCAGTGGTAGAGGATGTCCCTAATCTGGCAGAGACTTGATGCATCAGGGTAGGGAGGATACCTGGGGAACAGGAGGATCTCTAAGGAGGAAGGGGCAGAAGGAGGTAACATTTAGGATGTGAAAAGTTAAAAAGTATAAATAAATATATATATTAAAGTAATCAATTATTACAGAGAAACTCCACATATGAAAAAAGATCCCACTGGGTTTTATGTATAGAAATTGAATTTTCTCAGGTAATTTGTTAAAATAAAGATTAGACATTAGTATCTACTACTCCAATTTGCTTTCTTAAATTTGAGTAATTATTTCCGGAATATAAAGTGTTATTGCTTATATAGCTCTGTTTCATATTAGAAGAAAGTTTTTTATTGTTCATAAGGTTCATTTTTTAAATTATTTTCTATTTTCAACATTGTCATATATCTTATTTTATTTTTTTTGTTTTTATAATTTATTTTTTCTCAAATCATAATTCATTCACAAAGGGGTTATAAACATAGAAAGGCAGGATGTGGAGAAGGGAATGACAATGGAGTGTGGGTGTTCAGGGGGAATACAGATATCTTCAGAACCGGGTATATGCTGGGTGAAGGTTCAGGGGAAAATTCACTATGACTCTGCCTATGACTCGCTTGTCCTTATCTAAGTTGATATTGTCTGCCAAGGCTACCTATTTACAAGGTCTATGGCTACTCAGACTTGTAAATTTCCACAAAAGCTGCCTGTTTACATTAGCTTATAGCCATCTGTTTCAATGTTTTTCACTGAGACCCAAGACTTGGGGTTAGTATACATGTATGACAGGCCTATTGCTGATTTTAGGCCTATGTCTGATTTTAGGCCTTCAGTGTGTAAGCAGGGCTGTCCCTGACATCTCCTCCCCTCTCTAAGTATAGAAGGGCTGTAGCAATTCTAAACTTGCGAAGGCTGGGATAGAGGCCTGGCCTCCAGTATTTGAAGGGGACCTCGTAATGGCTCCAGTCCCCCTGTTGTTGTCCAGTGAGGCATGAAGGCCATACTTGTCCCAATGTCTTTTTCCTGGAGAGGGGATACTTTTGACATCAACCCCTATGCAGTCGGGCTTGTCCCTCAGGGAACCCAGGTAGATATTGTTATCTTTTATTTATATTCCCTTGCAGTGCTTAGCCTTGCAGCCTAAGCAAGAATTCAGATCGCCTGTCAGAGGGGGTTCTGAGTAGCCCCTCTCTGCTTGGTCTAGGGGCAGAAGTCCCCCCTTTTAGGTTGGGTGGAGATGGGTTTTGGAAACACCCTGTATAAAGTAACAACCTCATCTTGAGTCTCGTGTTCCTCCATAGCTAAGTTATGATAATATATCTGAGTAGGTTTTGCTACCAAATTATTTATCTGTTGTATCACAGAGTTAGTCTGCCTATTTGAGGGCCAGGGACCAGCAGAAAAAAGCAAAAAGAACCCAAATAACGGTCCCAAGATGGGAGGAAATAGGGTTGACAACCTTGGAGAGGCTGAAAACCAATTCTTGTACCAGCATTCATCTGTCTCTTTCTCTCTCTGATTTTTCTTAGGCTTCACTACCTATTTCATGCTCTCTTTAACCCTCCTTGTCTTGTCAATGTAAAGGGAACATTCTTCTTTAAGGGCTGTACACAGTCAAGAGCTGTACACAGCCTTTTCTATTATAATAGAGTAAACCAAGTCCAATAAGGATCTTTGTGATTTTAGGAGGTCTCTTCAGACCAGAAAGGAGGGATTTCTTCAGATTAGTGATGTCAATCCCTAGCCGTTTGATGTTCTTCTCAGTGGCCCTTCAAAGGTCTGAGTAGTGTAAGTTCGGAGGCCAGCATCTGGATTAGAACTTCTAACAGCAGATATCACAGGTAATTCAATTTACCTGGAAAGGAAAAAGAAGGGGATTCTCAGGGAGATTTCTCTTCCCTGGATGTAAATTGTTATTCATCGTATTTATGGTTGGGCCTGGCTTTGTGGGGTATCTATTTTTTCATTAATCTTTTTGGTAGCTGGTTAGCTGTGCCTTCTGTGGTATCAGACAGGCATATCAATCCTCGGCCCCATAAGGGAATTGGGTCTGGGCCATTCCCTTTAAGGGTAAGAGGGTCCTTCCCATATCTGTGGTAAAGTTTTGTTGGTCTTGGTGGTGCCAGAGGCAGTCAGCAGCAGATTTGCCATGATCTTTCAGCTTTAGAGAGATAAAAGTGAACAAGGCATGATGGAGAGTATTTCAGGGGGACTCCTTCTGAGGGGGTACCATTCCCCCTCCTTTGTTTTTAAAGCAAATTTTTCAGAGTTCTTGTAAAATCAGAGCAGAAGTGCCAACAGTTGCTCCTTCCACACTCAGAGAGTCATGAAGACCATATTTAAGGATAAATAAATCTATATTAATAATCTTTTGTCAAAGCATTGTTATAGCACCACCAAAAACTAA
Source organism: Grammomys surdaster (assembly GCF_004785775.1). Lineage (NCBI taxonomy): Eukaryota > Metazoa > Chordata > Mammalia > Rodentia > Muridae > Grammomys > Grammomys surdaster. The sequence goes on along the minus strand of NW_021605377.1, from coordinate 12,029,106 downwards.
TCAGACTATATAATATATCGATTAGTAATAGCTTCTTCTACTTTTTGTGAGATTACCTCTCTTTTGTCAATTAATTATTGAGGAAAATTAGGATTTACCTCTCTCTTGAGAATATTGAACAGAGACTTAAATTCTTTTGTGGAGAGCTTAAAATAGGATCTTATCCAATTAGAAACACCTAGAAACTTTTGAAAATAATTTAAAATAAGTAAACTCTCTCCCTCTCTTTTTTTTTTATTTTTACACCCTTTATCTGTGTGGTTTTTTTATTGGATATTATACGTATTTACCTTTCAATGTTATCTCCTCACCCATTCTCCCCCAAAACCTCTTATCCCATACACCCTCCTCCTAATTTTTGTGAGGGTGTGATCCAAACATCCTCCCAGTCCCATCTCCCTGCTCTCAAATTCCCACACAGTAGGTGATCCAAACTTTCGGGTACCATGGCCCTCCACTTTCACTGAAGTCTAACAAGGTCACCCTCAATTCCCTATACAGGTGCATAAGTCCCTACCTTTGTGCTCTCTGGCTGGCAGTTTAGACTTTGGGAGCTCTGGTTGAAACTTTGATACTCCTTCTAGAAAGGACCAAAGCATCCACACTTTGGTCTTCCTTCTTCTATGTGAGTTTTATGTGGTCTATATGTAGTTTCTTAGAAATTGTGAGCTTTTGAGCTAATATCCACTTATCAGTGAGTGCATACCATGTACGTTCTTTTGAGATTGGGTCACCTCACTCAAGATGATGTTTTCCAGATCCATCCATTTGCCTAAGAATTTCATGAACTCATTGTTTTTAATAGCTGAGTAGTACTCCATTGTATAAATGTATCACATTTTCTGCATCCATTCTTCTGTTGAAGGGCATCTGGGTTCCTTCCAACTTCTGGCTATTATAAATAAGGCTGCTATGAACATGGTGGAGCATGTGTCCCTGTTGTATGTTGAAACGTCTTTAGGTATATGCCCAGGAGTGGTATAGCTGGGTCCTCAGGTAACACTATGTTCAATTTTCTGAGATACTGCCAGACTGCTTTCCATAGTGGTTGTACCAGTTTACAATCCCACCAACAGTGGAGGAGTGTTCCTCTTTCTCCGCATCTTCTCCAATATGTACTGTCACCTGTGTTTTTCATCTTAGCCATTTTGAGTGGTGTGAGGTGGAATCTCAGTATTGTTTTCATTTGTATTTCCCTGATGACTAGGGATGCTGAACACTTCTTTAGGTGCTTCTCAACCATTCGAGCTTCCTCAGTTGAGAATTCTCTGTTCAGCTCTGTGCTCCATTTTTTAATAGGGTTCTTTGATTGTCTAGAGTCTAATTTCTTCAGTTCTTTGTATACCTTGGATATTAGCCCTTTATCAGATGTAAGGTTGGTGAAGATCTTTCCCCAATCTGTTGGTTGCTGCTCTGTCCTATTGACTGTGTCCTTTGCTTTACAGAAGTTTTGAAGTTTTATGAGGTCCCATTTGTCAATTCTTGGTCTTAGAGCACAGGCCATTGGTGTTCTCTTCAGGAACTTTTCTCCTGTGCCTATGTGTTCCAGGCTTTTCCCCACTTTCTCTTCTATTACTTTCAGTGTGGCTGGTTTTAGGTGGAGGTCCTTGATCCACTTGGAATTGAGTTTTGTACAAGGACATAAGAATGGATCAATTTGCATTTTTCTACATGCTGACCTCCAGTTGGAGCAGCACCATTTGTTGAAAATCCTGTCTTTTTTCCACTCGATGGTTTTAGCTCCTTTGTCAAAGATCAAGAGACCATAGCAATGGGGGTTCATTTCTGGGTCTTCTATTTTATTCCATTGATCCTCCCGCTTGTCTCTGTTCTAATACCACACAGTTTTTACCACTATTGCTTTATAGTACACCTTGAAGTCAGGGATGGTGATTCCCCCAGAAGTTCTTTTATTGCTGAGAGTAGTTTTCTCAATCCAGGGTTTTTTGTTATTCCAAATGAATTTTGAGATTGCTCTTTCTATCTCTGTGAAGAATTGAGTGGGAATTTTGATGGGTATTGCATTAAATCTGTAGATGGCTTTTGACAAAATAGCCATTTTTACTATATTAATCCTTCCAATCCATGAACATTGGAAATCTTTCCATCTTCTGAGATCTGCTTCGATTTCTTTCTTCAGAGGCATGAAGTTCTTGTCATACAGGTCTTTTACTTGCTTGGTTAGGTTCACACCCAGGTATTTTATATTATCTGTGACTATTGTGAAGGGTGTCATTTTCATAATTTATTTTTCAGCCAGTTTATCTTTTGAGTAAAGGAAGGCTACTAATTTGCTTGAGTTAATTTTATATCCAGCCACTTTCCTAAAGTGGTTTATCAGGTTTAGGAGTTCTCTGGTGGTAGTTTTGCGGTCACTTAAGTATACTATCATATCATCTGCAAATAGTGAGACTTTGACTTCTTCCTTTCCAATTTGTATCCCTTTGACTTCCTTGTGTTGCCTAATTGCTCTGGCTAGGACTTCCAATACTATATTAAATAAGTAGGGGGAGAGTGGGCAGCCTTGCCTAGTCCCTGAATTTAGTGGGATTGCTTCAAGTTTCTCTCCATTTAGTTTGATGCTGGCTACTGGTTTGCTGTATATTGCTTTTACTATGTTTAGATATGGACCTTGAATTCCTGATCTTTACAAGACTTTTATCATGAAGGGGTGTTGAATTTTGTCAAATGCTTTCTCAGCATCTAGTGATATGATCATGTGTTTTTTTTCTTTGAGTTTGTTTATATAGTGGATTACATTGATGGATTTCCGTATATTGAACCAACCCTGCATTACTGGGGTAAAGCCAACTTGATCGTGATGGATAATTGTTTTGATGTGTTCTTTGATTCGGTTCGCTAGAATTTTATTGAGTAATTTTGCATCAATGTTCATAAGGGAGATTGGTCTGAAGTTCTCTTTCTTTGTTGGGTCTTTGTGTGGTTTAGGTATGAGCGTAATTGTGGCTTCATAGAATGAATTGGGTAGTGTACCTTCGGTTTCTATTTTGTGGAATAGTTTGAAGAGAATTGGTATTAGGTCTTCCTTGAAGGTCTGATAGAATTCAGCACTAAAACTGTCTGGTCCCGGACTTTTCTTTGTAGGGAGACTTTTAATGACTGCTTCTATTTCTTTTGGGGTTATGGGACTGTTTAGATGGTTTATCTGGTCCTGATTTAACATTGGTAACTGGTATTTGTCTAGGAAATTGTCCATTTCATCCAAATTTCCCAATTTTGTTGAGTATAGGTTTTTGTAGTGGGATCTGATAATTTTTTTAATTTCCTCGGTTTCTGTTGTTATGTCACCCTTTTCAGTTCTGATTTTATTAATTTGGATGCTGTCTCTATGCCCTCTGATTAGCCTAGCTAAGGATTTATCTATCTTGGTGATTTTCCCAAAGAACCAGCTCCTGGTTTTATTGATTCTTTGGATAGTTCTTTTTGTTTCTATTTGGTTGATTTCAGCCCTGAGTTTGATTATTTCCTGCAGTCTACTCCTCTTGGGTGTATTAGCTTCTTTTTGTTCTAGGTCTTTCTTTCAGGTGCATTGTCAAGCTGTTAGTGTATGCTCCCTCCAGTTTCTTTTTGTAGGTGCTTAGAGCTATGAATTTTCCTCTTAGCACTGCTTTCATTGTATCCCATAGATTTTGGTATGATGTGTCATCATTTTCATTAAATTCTAAAAAGTTTTTAATTTCTTTATTTATTTCTTCCCTTACCAGATTATCAAGGAGTCGGGTGTTGTTCAATTTCCATGTAAATGTGGGCCTTCCATTGTCTTTGTCATTTTTGAATACCAGTCTTAGACCATTGTGATCTGATAGGATGGAGGGGATTATTTCAATATTTTTATTCCTGTTGAGGCCTGTCTTGTGCCCAATTATATGGTCTATTTTGTAGAAGGTACAATGAGGTGCTGAGAAAAAGGTATATTCTTTTGTTTTAGGGTGAAATGTTCTATAGAATCTGTCAAGTCCATTTGGTTCATAACTTGTTAGTTTCACTGTATCTCTATTTAGTTTCTGTTTCCATGATCTATCCATTGCTAAGAGTGGGGTGTTGAAGTCTCTCACTATTATTGTGTGAGGTGCAATGTGTCTTTTGAGCTTTAGTAAGGTTTCTTTTATGAAAGTGGTTGCTCTTGTATTTGGCGCATGGATATTCAGAATTGAGAGTTCATGTTGGTTGACTTTTACTTTGACAAGTATGAAATATCCTTCCTTATCCTTTTTGATAGCTTTAAGTTGAAAGTCGATTTTATTCGATATTAGAATGGCGACTCCAGCTTGTTTCTTAGGGCCATTTGCTTGAAAAATTGTTTTCCAACCTTTTACTCTAAGGTAGTGTCTGTCTTTGTCACTGAAGTGGGTTTCCTGTAAGCAGCAAAAAACTGGGTCCTGTTTGCATATCCAGTCCGTTAGCCTATGCCTTTTTATTGGGAAATTGAGTCCATTGATGTTAAGAGATATTAAGGAGATGGTGTTGTTGCTTCCTGTCATTTTTGCTAATAGTGGAGACATTGTTTGTGTGGTTATCTTCTTTTGGGTTTGATGGAAAAGGATTATTTTCTTGCTCTTTCTAGGGTATGATTGCCCTCCTTGTATTGGAGCTTTTCTGCTATTATCCTTTATAGAGCTGGATTTGTGGGAAGATACTGTGTAAATTCGGTTTTGTCATGGAATATCTTGGTTTCTCCGTCTATGGTAATTGAGAGTTTTGCTGGGTAAAGTAGCCTGGGCTGGCATTTATGTTCTCTTAGGGTCTGTATGATATTTGTCCCAGATCTTCTGGCTTTTATAGTATCTGGTGAGATGTCAGGTGTAATTCTGATAGGTTTGCCTTTTTATGTTACTTGGCCTTTTTCCCTTACTGCTTTTAAAATTCTTTCTTTGTTTTGTGCATTTTGTGTCTTGATTATTATGTGACGGGAGGTATTTCTTTTTTGATCTAGTCTGCTTGGCATTCTGTAGGCTTCTTATGTGATTATGTGCATCTCCTACCTTAGGTTAGGGAAGTTTTCCTCAATAATTTTATTGAAGATATTTACTGGCCCTTTAAGTTGGGAATCTTCACTCTCTTCTATACCTATTATCCCTAGGTTTGGTCTTCTCATTGCATCCTGAATTTCCTGGATGTTTCGTTTTAAGAACTTTTTGCATTTTGAGTTTTCTTTGACAGTTGTGTCAGTATTTTCTAAGGTATCTTCTGCACCTGAGATTCTTTCTTCTATATCTTGTATTCTGCTGCTGATGCTTGTGTCTATGACTCCTGATTTCTTTCTTAGGTTTTCTATCTCCAGGGTATTCTCCCTTTGTGATTTCTTTATTGTTTCTACTTCCATTTTTATGTCCTGGATGATTTTGTTCAATTCCTTCATCTGTTTGTTTGTGTTTTCTTGTAATTCTTTAAAGGATTTTTGTGTTTCTTTAAGGACTTCATCCTGTTTTCCTGTGTTCCCCTCAAGTTTTTTGATAGTGTTATTTATTTCCTTCTTATAGTCCTCTATCATCATCATTAGAAGTGATTTTAGATCTGGTTCTTGCTTTCCTGGTGATATGGGGAGTTCAAGACTTTCTAATGTGGGAGAACTAGGTTCTGATGACAGCAAGTACCTTGAGTTGCTGGTGCTTGTGTTCTTGTGCTTGCCTTTTGCCATGCAGATCACCTTTGTGCTACCTGTGCTGTCTCTGACTGGGGCCTGTCTTTCCTATTATCTAGGTTGTGTCAGAACTGTTTGGGATGGGTTTTGCTGGTGGGGTTAGAGCTGAGGCCCAAGATCTGCTCCGTGTTCAGGTGGAAACCGGAAGGGGCCCGGGATTCCTGGGTCCCATTGGGTCCCAGTTGCTCCCTGATTGGGGCAAGTATTTCCGCTTCCTAGCCTAAGATACTGCTTGGGTTAGAGCTCCCAATAATACATATTTATTGGTTCTCTCTTATTATATATATGTACATATATTAAAGCATGTATGTATGTGTATAGTAATAGTAGTAGTAGTCATATAATCTGTAAAGGAATCTTTTATTCTGACATAATTGTAATCTCAGAGGATTGTTGCATCTATCTGCTAACCTAGGCTTAGTTCTGGAAGCTTATAGCATCTATGTAATATTATCTATGTCTAAGTAATCTCAGTCTTCAAGATTTACTGCTAAATGAGCTCACACTTTCTATTTTTTTTCTGAACTTTTACTGGTTGGTTCAACTCAGCTGTTCTGGCTCAAACTCCTCTGCAATGTGACTGATTCAATTTGGCTTTTCCCAGTTTCTCCTGAATTGCTCTGCTTGGCCTCATACTATCCTTGACACTATATTCTAGTCTTCTGGCTCCTTCCCATTCTGATTGATTGTGTCTTCACCTCTGTCTAGCTTATTCTCTCTCTGTAACCTCTTTCTGTTCCACTGTCCCAGTAAAACTGCCTTTTCTTGAGAGGAGCACTGCTCCCAATAGTAGCTTTCCTTTCCCTCTTTCTTCTACTGAGAGTTGGGCATATCCTATTCTGTCAAATCTTTCTCTGATTTGCCACTTTGTAGGCCATTAACTTAAACTTCACTTTCAAACGTGGATGCTTCCTTATACAAACAAATGTTCCTTCATTTTGGGGGATTCAGGATGTGCACTATGGGCATGTTTCTTCTCCAGCCAGAGAGATTAAAGGTATGTAAAATCTGAGCCACACCACAACTAGAAACAGGTTTTTTTTCTAGCATACAAGTCAACCTCAAGATTCACAGTGTAATCAAACATCCTACAACAAACATCGTTTCCACAAAAGGAAGGTCAAATTTTTATTTCCCTATTTAGTATATACTCTGCATTACCATTTCATTCATCCTTGCATTATAGACATAAAATCATTATAATGATTAAATTTGATGGCAAAATTGATTAGATTATCATCTAAGATATAATTGTTTAGGAGTAATACTGTGTTCTCTGTGATATCCTTTCCAGAAACAATTAAATCTTGCAAACTCTAATCTAATAACTGGATAAATCTCTTGACCCACTCCTAATAGAATGTCATTATTGGTAAGTAATTTGAAGTAGAAAGTGAAGCCTAGTTGGATGAGGCAGATAACTTGAGACATGTCCTTTGGACAGTATCTTAACGTGGTCTCTTTCTATGTTTCTTGCTTTATCATTGTTTCTTATCTACCGTGATATGATAAGGCTCTAAAATAGGTTTCTACCAACAGAATTCTAACCAAATAGCCATAGTAAAAACTTGATACCAACACAAAAGTACATTCTTCTTTTAAACTCTATTAGATATTTGAGGATAAAGGGCATAGTGAAAATGGGTGAACTTTTCCTCAGCCACTCTGTCAGTTACTTATACATCTGAGTATATGATTTGTCTGAAGACATGTTACATTTTAGAGTTTTAAAAATTCTATTCAGAACCACATATTTTATAGCAATGTGGCTTTAATTCTCTTAATCCTAGACTCTTGTTTAAGAAAACTGTATACAATCATATTATTAATTTCTTCTAGAAATGTAACCCCACCAAGAGAAATGAAATGCACTTAGAACAAAGTCATATTTTCTTCCTCTACCAAATGACAGATAACACTCATTAGAAATCTTTTTAAAGATCCTCGTTCCAGTTTCCATCTGGCCTAGACCTAATTCTGTGCCACAGCTCTCCATACCCAAATACCTCTGAGAAAGAGCTGATCTCCCAATTGTGCAAACACACCTGGAAGACTGCCACTTCTGCTCAAATTTCTGGCCCCAAAAGTGACCTGGCCAGATATATCGGAAGACAGGAACCAATGAACAGCTGGGTACAGGATCCTTCAAGTTTCCATCTGCACTCTGGAGCTGACCCTGTGCCACAGCTCTCCATACCCAAATTCTTCCCAGAGAGAACTGGTCTCCTAGGAATACTGACCCACAGGCTTGCAGGAGGGACAAGCCAAAGTCAGAGACAGCAAGACCAGCTAACACCAGAGATATCCAGATGGAGAAAGGCAAGAGCAAGAACATAAGCAACAGAAACCAAGGCTACTTGGCAACATCAGAACCCAGTTCACCCACCACAGTGAGCCCTGGATACCCCAACACACAAGAAAGGAAAGACACGGATTTAAAACCACATATCGTTAAGGACGTTAAGAAGGACATAAATAACTTCCTTAAAGAAATACAGGAGAGCACAGGTAAATAAGTAGAAGCCCTTAAAGAGAAAACACAAAATTCTCTGAAGGAATTATAAGAAAACACAATGAAACAGGTGAAGGAATTGAACAAAACCATCCAGGATATAAAAATAAAAATAAAAACATTGAAGAAATCACAAAGGGAGACAACCCTGGATATAGAAAACCTAGGAAAGAGATCAGGAGTCATAGATGAAAGCATCACCAACAGAAAACAAGAGATAGAAGAGAGCATCTAATGGTCAAAAGATACCATAGAAAACACTGACTCCACAGTCAAAGAAAATGCAAAATGCAAAAAGCTCCTAAACCAAAAAATTCAGGAAACAATGAGAAGGCCAAACCTAAGGGTAATAGGTATAGAAGAAAGTGAGGATTCCCATCTTAAAGGGCCAGTAGATACCTTCAACAAAATTAAAGAAGAAAATTTCTGTAACCTAAAGAATGAGATGCCCATAAATATACAATAAGCCTACAGAACTCCAAATATATTGGACCAGAAAAGAAATTCCTGCTGTCACATAATCATCAAAACATCAAATGCACAATACAAAGAAAGAATAATAAAAGGAGTATGGGAAAATGTCAAGTAACATAAAGGCAGACCTATCAGAATTACACAAGACTTCTCACCAGAGACTATGAAAGCCAGAAGATCCTGGACAGATCTTATATAGACCCTAAGAGAACACAAATTCCAGCCCAGACTACTATACACAGCAAACCTCTCATTTACCATAGATGGAGAAACCAAGATATCCCATGACAAAAAAATGTACCAAGTATCTTTCCACAAATCCAGTCCTACAAAGGATAATAGATGGAAAACGCCAACACAAGGAGGAAAACTACACCTAGGAAAAGCAAGGAAGTAATTTTCTTTCAACAGACCCAAAAAAAGATAGCCACACAAACATAAAAATAATATCAAAAAAAATAACAGGAAGAAACAGTCACTATTCCTTACTATCTCTTAACATCAATGGATGCAATTCCCCAATAAAAAGACATAGACTAACAGATTGAATAATTAAATATGACCCAGGAGTTTGCTGCATATAGGAAATGCACTTCAGTGTCAATGACAGACATTACCTCAGAGTAAAAGCCTGAAAAACAATTGTCCAAGCAAATGGTCCCAAGAAACAAGCTGGAGTAGCCTTTCTAATATCGAATAAAATCAACTTTCAACCAAAAGTTATCAAGAAAGATAAGGAAAGACACTTGATACTTATCAAAGGAAAATTCTACCAGATGAATTCTCAATTCCACACATCTATGCTCCAAATGAAAAGGCACCCACATTTATAAAAGAAACTTTACTAAAGCTCAAAGCACACATTGCACCTCACACAATAATAGTGGGTGACTTCAACACCCCATTCTCATCAATAGATAGATCATGGAAACAGAAACTAAACAAAGACACATCGAAACTTATAGAAGTTATGGACCAAATGGATTTAACAGATACCTATAAAACATTTCACTTGAAAACAAAAGAATATATCTTCTTTTCAACACCTCATGAAATCTTCTCCAAAATTGACCATATAATCTGTCACAAAACAGGCCTCAACAGATACAAGAAGATTGAAATGATCCTATGCATCTTATCAAATCACCAGGGACTAAGGCTGGTCTTCAATAGCAACAAAATAACAGAAAACCCACATATATGTGGAAGCTGAACAACATCCTACTCAATAATAACTTGGTCAAGGAAGAAATAAAGAAATTAATTACTGACTTTTTAGAATTTAATGAAAATGAAGGCACTGCATACCCAAACTTATGGGATACAATGAAAGCAATGCTAAGAGGAAAACTCATAGCTGTAACTGCCTACAAAAAGAAGCTGGTGAGAGCATACACCAGCAACTTGAAAACACACTTGAAAGCTCTAGAACAAAAAGAAGCAAATACACCCAAGAGGAGTAGACAGCATGAAATAATCAAACTCAGGGCTGAAATCAACCAAGTAGAAACAAAAGAACTACACAAAGAATCAACAAAACCAGAAGCTGGTTCTTTGAGAAAATCGAAAAGACAGATAAACCCTTAGCCAAAATAACCAGAGGGCACAGAGACAGTATCCAAATTAATTAAATCAGAAATGAAAATGGATATATATCAACAGAAACTTAGGAAGTTACAAAAATCATCAGATCCTACTACAAAAGCCTATGTTCAACGAAACTGGAAATATGGATGAAATGACAATTTTCAAGACAGATACCAGGTACTAAAGTTAAATCAGTATCAGATAAACCATCTAAACAATCCTATAACCCCTAAAGAAATAGAAGCAATCATTAAAAGTCTCCCAATGAAAAAAAAGCCAGGACCAGATGGGTTTAGTGTAGAATTCTATCAGATCTTCCAAGAAGACCTAATACCAATACTCATCAAACTATTCTACAAAATAGAAACAGAAGCAACATTACCGTATTCATTCTATGAAGCCACAGTTATACTGATAACAAAACCACACAAAGACACTACAAAGAAAGAGAACTTCAGACCAATTTCCTTTATGAATATTGATGTAAAAATACTCAATATAATTTGTACAGGAGAACAGATACCTATACAACATTTCACCCTAAAACAAAAGAGTATACCTTCTTCTCAGCTCACAAACAGAAATCTTTATAAATTCTGAACTTTGTCCTGCCACCTAATTGTGTAGAACTCATCAAAAACCAACAATAAAAAGTAATATTTTTTACTCAATCCCCTAACTTCCTAAGAATATCAACTTCCCTTCTTTTTTAAAAAAATTCTCATAAGCGTTGAGTATGTTCACTAATTCTATGATCATGTTTAGTGAAAAAAGAAATGAGACAAAGTGTGGAGCAGAGACTGAACGAAAGGTCATCCAGAGACTGCCCCACTTGGAAATCCATCCCACATTCAGTCACCATACCCAGACACCATTGCTAATGCCAGGAAGTGCTGACAGGAGCCTGATGTAGCTGTCTCCTGAAAGGCTCTGCCAGAGCCTGACCAATACAAATGGTTGGTTGCTTGCAGCCAACCATTGGACTGAGCACTGGGACCCCAATGAAGAAGTTAGGGGAAGAACTGAAGGAGCTGAAGGGTTTTACAACTTCATAGGAAGAAGAATAATACCAACCAACCAGAACCCCTAAAGCTCCCTGGGACTAAACTACCAACCACAGAGTACACATGGGATACCTATGGCTCCAGCTGAATATGTAGTTGAGTATGGCCTTCTCTGGCATCAATGGGAGGAGAGACTCTTGGTCCTGTGAAGGCTTGATGTCCTAGTGTAGGGTAATGCTAGGGCAGTGAGGTGGAAGTGGGGCAGTAGGGTGAAGGAGCACCTCATAGAAGAAGTGGGGAGGGATGATGGGATAAGGGATTTGTGGAGGGAGGGGAAACCAGGAAGGGGCATAACATTTGAAATGTAAATAAATAAAATAACCAATAAAAATGTAAAAAAAAAGATTTTTCAAATATTTAAAACAATCATGACACAAAATTATGTCATAAAATTTCTCCTGTAAAGTTTTTCATATTGTATCTAAGTTTCTATCTTTGTTTTTAGAGAAAATTCTGTAGAAGTTGCTAACTTGTTTCCACATTTTGTGAGACATTTTCTAAGGTCTATTGGATCACGCAAAAATGGGCCCAAATGACCTGGAGTGGTGTCTCAGTGGTTTAGAGCACTGACTGCTCTTCCAGAAGTCTTGAATTCAACTCTCAGTAACCACATGGTAGCTAACAACCATCTATAATGTGATCTGATGTCCTCTTCTGGCATATAGGTGTACATGCAGCTAGAGCATTCATATGAATGAATGAATGAATGAATGAATGAATGAATGAATGAGAAGAGGTCAAATAACATAAAATGTACATAGTGTTATGAAATATTACCATTTTCAGAATAAATCATTGTGAAATATATGTTCATCCCATAGATATAAGTTCATCCCATAGATATATAAAAATTTCACATTTATAACTGTAAAAAGCATAATGTTTCATGTTAAATAATTTTATTTTTCTGTTATTTTTTAATGATACTACACACAGTCTTGAAAGATAGAATGTGTTTTGACAGAGCACTTTATTTACTATTTACTTATTCAACTCTTTAAGTTTCTCAGGTTTACTGGTACCTTCTTAGAAAAGTATAGTGCTTTTCCTACACTGAGAAGTTAGTTCTCTTACACAACTGTGTAATCAGATAACACCTGGGGCTCCTCATAATTCCCTGCTGGGATCAGAACATTGAGAATAGGTTTTAATGACACAAAGTGACTCACAGATGCTGAGAAACGGAATGTGCTTTTCCTCTTTTGCAGAATATGTTGTGTGTGTGTGTGTGGTGTGTGTGTGTGTGTGTGTTTGTATGTCTTTCAGGGGCATGATTGATTTACTAGTCGCCATGAATTTTTGGCAGGTAGATATATTATTTAGCATACATTTTGGAAAAAAAAATATGACTCTTTAGAAGGTTTGGCCTTGTTGTGAAGGATGGCAAATTTAAAATTAAATTCATTATAATAGCGATCCTAAAAATAAAATCAATTTTAGAAGCTATATTCAACAGTAGTCATGGCCAAGTTTATCCTGGATGGAAAAAAAGATTATTATTTTGACAGATTATCTAATTGCAGTCACTATTTAATAGCAATTACAGAAGAAGTAAAATCATTTAAAATACACTTTAGAAGTATGAGGCAATTTTATTTTTATTAGTAAGTATAGTATTTATAGTTATATCATTCATAAAAATATGAATATTTATAACTCAATGCTATATTCCGTGTAAAACAAGCTGAAGTATAAATTTATAATAATATTGATTATTGTGCAATAGATTATGGTAAGATCTAAGGTTGTTTTGTAGAACTCTACATCAGAACTTTAGAATCTCAGTTGAAATTTGGCATTGACATTTCATAAATCACCAAAACGTAATTGACATTTGTTTTTTCCCATGAGAAAAATATGTTGAACTTGGTATTATCCAACAGTGGTTTTAGAGGAAAATTTAATAACTGCTCTAGAAAGAAAAGAAATAATCTGCAAGAGAGAAAAAGTAGAAACAAATTCCAGTCTTTTCATTTTGCTGTTCATAAATTTCCTTCTTTTTGTTGCCAAAATTCCATTAACCTGACACCAGAATTATAGCTTCAGAAGACTTAAGTACCTGAAAATACAAGTGACTCTAAAATTGTATGAATGACATTTAACCGTATTTAAAACTGTGTTAGAAATGTGGAAGAATGGAACTCAGAAGTCACTGGAATTGTTTTAAGGTTGTCATTAGATAAAAATCATAAAACAATGGAAAATGAAATTACAATAAGTAAACAGAACAGTGAGGAAATTTTATCTCAGCAATCAGGCTTCTTTGAGAAGCTTTCTGCCTAACTTCTGCAAAATATTTTGGGCAATCCACCTGGTTATTGGCAAGTGAACTAAACATATATGGAATACATCTATCATCTTCATATTTGTTGGGCAGATATGTCTTTATGTGGGATTCCTAAACCAGGATCAGTGGCTGTCTCGGGCTACATTGTCTGCCTTTGTCTCCCTTTCTCCTAACTGGGCTACCTTGTCTAGCCTCAATAGAAGATGTGCCTAGTCTTAAGGCAATTTGATATGCCAAGGCTGGTGATATCCATGGAAGTCCTCCCCATTTCTGAGGAGAAGAGGAAGAAAGTTAGATGGGAGAGGGAAGGAGTGAGTAGGGGGAAAGAAGGGAGGGAAACCTGTGATTGGGATGTAAAGTAAATAAATAAATAATGAATAAATTCCTTTATTTGAAGGTGGGTATGTGTGTATATGTGCATGTGTGTATATGTGCATGTGTGTTTTTACTTTGTGTAGTTGATAAAGAATATATTGCTGATATATATATATATATATATATATATATATATATATATATATCTCCCAAATTCTTATTGTGAATTTAGCAACAAAATGTAATGAGTTAATTTGTGAGTTAATGTAATAAACTAATGAAAAGAAAGTATTATGAAGTTAAAGGAATAAAAATTATAGTAGAAATAAAAAAGAGCTAAACTTGTAATTACTCTTAAACAATCACAGTAAGGTTCCATTTGCATTTAACACACATTGTTTTATAGACCACAAGCCATGATACTCGTATTCGTTATTTACCAACAAAAGGCCACCTGAAGGCCTATTTTACTCAAGCAGTTTTGGCTAACACTACCATATGTTCTTCATTTCAGGAGAAAGGCTTGCAATATTTCATCACTTATCAGTATTGCTGTCCCTTTCATGACAGAGATGTTTCTAGTTTACTACAGCACTTTGAAAATTCTGACTGTAGGTTACCTCAGCTGTGAAACTTGTAACAGCCTGCTTGTGCTTTTCAGAGATTGCTTCGGTACTCTTTGAACATCCTGCCCTGTCCAACTTAAACACATGATGAACATATAATCCCTAAACGTCATCTCTCTCAATCCTTTCTTGTACCTTAATATTGAGCTTTCAGGTTCTGCTCCCTTTGAAGATTTGAGTCCTAAATTAGGTGTTCCTAATGCTGTGAAATCCATTTTATCAATACAGTTTCTGACACAGGACAACCGGCGTTCTTTTGATGGCTTCTTCAGGAATCTAGGAATGAAAAGTTGTTCTCATCTTGTTTTTGTTTCATTAGCCTTTGATCCCTGAGCCCTCATTTCCAAGGCAGATATAACATTTCTGCAAAAATATCCCCATCTTTTAATATTCTTTACCTAGGTTAAAAAAGCCTTCTATAACCAAATGGAAAATATTTATTCATTTTTAGTTAATACTCATATGTACTGTTTCTATCACATTTATGTTATTGTCTTTATTTGATAGTTTAATTGCTTAATGTTATTGAGAATCAGGTAGGAATTCCTATTTTTCTTCTATAATTTCTTAGTAGATGCATGTGTCACTGTGTGACTCTTTGTTTTGTATTCTGAGATAAGTTCTGGTGATTTGGTTTTATTTCATTTCCTGAACTACTGACCAGTGCTGGTAAAAGTAAATATTTCCGATTAGATTTTTATTTTGTCCATGAAGTGTATCTAATAAATCACTGGATAAGACAGTGTTGATACTTCCTAGTACATGTTGCAACAGTCAGTGTGTTTTGTATAATTAAAGTAGCTTAGTCTGTTTGATAGTGCCCGAAGGTAATGAGAGAACTATTATTTCTTCTAATGCATTTAGTGAAAGTCTACGGGAACTTATACATTATGTTCATATCATGCAGATTTTAAAATGTACTTTCTCCCCTAAATTACCAATTTATTTTTGAGCTTGCAGTCTTTCCAAGATCCTGGGTCTATGGAAAGACCTAGGTCTATCCTTTTTCAAATTATTTATTTATTTGTGTAGTCACTGTTAATTCCGTTTTACTTTCTAATTATGTATAACATGAATGCTAGTCATGATCACTCCTCAGAGCACCCATAAACACATCTTAGGATTTCTTCAGAATTGTTAATTTGATGCAGTTTTCAGAAACTTACTTGTTATAGCAAAATGATTTCCTTAGTTGTTTCTCATGTATGTAAATAGTTTCTTTCCTACTAGTTTATGTATTTGAAACAGGAGAGTGTTTAGGCTATCCACAAAATATCAGGAAATGATAACACAAGATAGTTCGTTTATACAACTGATCTATTTGTTTTACATACTGAAAAGAATTGTAATCATAAGTGACAAATATTGGCTGAAATAGTCACTGCTGGTGTTGACTAAGTCAAAATGTAGATATCATGAAATCACAAGACAACCTTCCTTCACAGTAGCCTGAACATAATTAATATACATATTTAGATAAAAATTTCTCTATTAAATTATCAATTGTGGCTTGCCCTTATAAAACTTACTTTATGCACCAGTCAGCAACTTTCTTTGCTGCTTAATTTAGAGTTAAACAACTTTCCATTTAGTAAGAAAAAAATGATTTAGAATATAAACAAGCATCAGAATGACAGGTACATTTGCAGAAGAAAGTCGAGCAGCAGAAGGGTTTTTAGTGGAATCCTGTAGCAAGACAGAATTCTTTCTCCTACAGAGTGGAGTCAGCAAGGCTGCCCGTAACTGAACTTTATCACAGAACACAGACTTGCATGGCTGAGAAAGATAGTGCTTCCATGCCACATAGAAATTGTGTGGTGAGCTTGGCAGCATTGCCAGGCACTTTCAGTGAGAAAGCAGATGAAGAGCATAGCAGCCCATTTGCCTCCATAGGGAATAGAAAAATAGCTAAGGGACTAAAAATAGACAATGCCATATTTTCTATTAATTGAAAATAAAATGATGCTTCTCCTTCCACTTCCTTTTGATGAATATTAATCACTTTGTGCTATTTTAAACTTAGGATTGATACTAAAATATCTACAGTACCCTGTAATACAAGGCTGCAATTTTCAACATTCACATTATTTAAAACGTGTGAATCATAAAATGTTCTTATAGTACAAAAAATTTTGTCACCGTAAATCAGTAAACATATACATATATGTAGCCACATAGTAAATAGTTTGTGTTTATTCCTATTGTGAAACATTATGACTGTAACTAAAATCCATTCTTGCAAATACTATTTTATGTGGATGATTATAAATATTAATAAGCTTAAAGATATAATGAAACAGCACTCTTTATTCTCAAATTGAAGAAATATTCCTAGTTATAAAAGAGAGGTAACATTTCAATTTTTGTCATTCTTAATTTATAACTTCTTAATAAATAGATTTATTGCCCTAATAGTGAAATGATACCCTTCAAGTTTTTAAAAATATAAAACATCAAAATTAAAAAAAAAAGAAATGATACTCTTCTAGAGGATGACTTTTAGTAAATACGTCTTAATCACTACTGAGAAACAAGTTAGCCATCCCCCAGTTATCAGAGACTTTATTACATTTTACGTTATTACATTTTTTTTCTGACTAAGTATAGCTATGTTAAACTTGTGTTTTGTCTCTTCAAACATGAGAAAGGAGCCCCATTGAGCTTTTGCTTTAAAAATGTCTGGTTTTGTACCTCATGGTCTGGGGTAGCGAATCCACCTAATGTGTTTTATACTGGCATCTTTAATTCTTGTACTGATCACTGATCACTTGCTTAAACAACAGCTACTCAACCTCAAGGATCAAAGTGCAGATGTGTGTGTGTGTGTGTGGGGGGGGATGCACATGTTCATAGCTAATAAAAAACTATATTGTGTATATATTTATAATTTCTAAGACATTCTTTTAAATACCTAAATTAGAATCTAAAATTGCCTTTTAGATAAATGGACACTTTCTGCTATTTGAGCAAATTCCCCTCACATGGATTGACAGATGTCAGATTAGTGCGGTAATTTTCAGCTGGTGACCTGGTCCTGCTTACAGAACCATTAGACTGATGATGGTGATAATGAATGTGCCGACATTACCGTGAGACTGTATGTTAATGCCCTTAATAACAACAAAAGGAACAGGGCCATTTATATTCTTATAGTTACGCTATCTCACTGTGTACTTCGTTCTTAAATAGCATTAATATTGGCTAAAGGAATGAAGGAGCTGGATTTTAAGTAAATCCCATAGTTCACACACTTGGATGACAGAGATGTTTGTTCATATATACTCCAATAAACACTCTCTCACACCTTGAGTTTAAACGTTCATCATTTTTTAGTTAAATTTGTTTATGTATACCCTTTACAACCTAATATCAGCCCTTCTTCTCTTCCCACTACTAACTACCGCAAGTCCTCCTCGATTCCCTTTCCTCTTCCCTTTTGAGAATAGGATGCCTACTCTGAGTCTCAACCCATTCCTCTAATCTCTGCACATCAAGTTTCTGAGGGATTTAGCCCATTCTTTCCCAAGAAGGCCAGAAAAGGCTCTCCATTTAGGGGCGTCTGATCCACAGACATTCAGGAAGCAAGGTCAGGGACAGCCCCTGCTCCAGTTGTTTGGGGGACCTGCATGAAGACCAAGACACTCCTCTGCTACTTATGTGAAGGGGCCCTAGGTCTAGTCCATGATTCCTTGTTTTTTGGTTAGTGATTCAGTCTCTGGGAGCCCCAAGTGTCCAAGTTAATTGACTCTTGGTCTTCCTGTGGAGTCCATGTCCTCTTCAGGTCCCTCTCACTCTGTTGTTTTGTCCTGATGATGGTTTTCTTTAACTTACACAAAAGATTTTCAGTTTCATAGGGTCCCATTTATTAATTCTTGACTTTATCATATGAGCCATTCATGTTCTCGTCAGGAAGTTGTTTATTAGAATCATTGAAAATGAAATAGTGGTCACAAAACAATACAGCTAACTTAAGAGCATGCTAAGACTAAATAAAATCTTCAGCTAGATTGCTACCATAATACTTGTGATGTCAAAATATCATTTCAAAAGTTATGGTGTTTGAGGCTAAGACACCACTCTCTCGGACCTTGTGAATAATCTTCCCTCTGATACCAGAAGTCCTTATGTCCTGATTATTACTTAAAAATAAAATTTGTTATTTATGTTCTTTTAAACTACTCAATACTCCCTAGTATTTTTTTCAGTATGCATAAAAACACCATAACTTTATTTACAGTCACAAAATTATCTATCTTTATTTACAGAGGAAAAGTTTACAGAGAAGCAACTTTATTATCTTCTAGATTTTGCAATTAACATCTAAATCACTGTTTCTTTATAAGACAAAATAGTAAAACTCTCTAATCATTTACTTTAATTAGCTCTAATCAAATTGCAACATGTCACTAAAAATCATTACCTTTTACATGGTGTCATATTTGAAAATGTATTAAATATTAGCACTGGTTGTGGGCTTTAATTTCCTCACTAAGTAAGCTGATACTTATTTATGGATATTTTTATGTGATATATTAAATGACTACTAAATTTTTCTATGATAATATATTTGCATGTGTTTGAAAAAGTGTTTTTATGGTGTTGCAATAACTTCAGCAGGCAAATCACCCTATGCTGAAGCCTGTATATTATTAGATAAACCAGAGCTTGTTTCTGTAATACCTACACCATGGAATCATTTAAGTATACTGTGAATTTTCTAATGTAATTTCAATCTACAGGTGCTGAAACTCCACAGCCTCTTTGCAACTGAACTCCCATGCATAGGTCTACTTGGGTTGGAAACATTTACTGTGCACTTATTAATTCTCTATAAAGTATAGCAGAAATTGTAGTTGTCATATCATATAATGTAAGTAGTAGTAAAGGAAATTTTATACTTATGGTTATTTAGACAGGATTCTTGTTCAGATAAAAATATTATACCTAATAATACTTAATTTGAAATACATTTTGAACAAACTATTGGAGGCCCTAACTGAAATTCAAGTGTCTTTTAGGCACTGTTGCTTTAGTAATAGTAGAAACATCCCTGTGACCAATCTCATACTTGGATGTTGAAAAGGCTCACCATCTGCATGTAATAGAGAGTGTAACTAAGGTCAAAAGTTAGAGAACACCTAGGGGAAAATCATTTAATATGGTGCTGTGTGTCCTAGTATATATGTATATGCATATATATATATAAATATATGACAACATATAAATATTATATATATATGTAAAAACATGTAAATGACATGTTGCATATAATGTTATTGATTGAATTTATTTGGATTATAAGCAAATTATGAAACTTAAACATATTTGATACATTTCTATTAAATATTTACAGAGAAGTATTTTGCAATTCATCTCAATCTTGTGTTATATTTTAGGCATTTAGAAGAAGAAATAGAAGGAAAGCATAAAAGCAAAACATTTACCAATTAATAAATATTTTTAAGAAAGTACATGCAACCCGAAACTAGGTTAGAACTATGTAGAACAGGATGGTCTTGAACTTGTCATGCTTCAGCAGACCTTCAATAATTTTTGCATTGCAGATGTGTCCCATTGAAAAAGTGCATGAATATATTAAGGATTATTCAGGTGAATTGAATGCATGAAGATAGTGTGGTTAATATGCAGTACAGGCAATAAAATCTTACAAGAACTCTTTGAGGGAATAAATCAAATTTGGTTAGAAGAGGAAAAGTAGAGTTGGGTACTGATGATCCTAAAATAATATATACGTGATGTTTCTCTACATAGATGCATTCTCAAGCAGCCGTGTGGATATTTCTGTTTATAACTATAGATTAATACTACTTCCAACTTTGATCAGAGAGGCTTCATGGAAAAGGGTAAGGGAAGAAATTGGGAGCCTAAGGATAAGAAAGAGGCTGTGAGTGCTATCTTCTAGACATGACATACCTCTTGTATTGATGAAATCAATGCAGCTGTGACTTACTATAAAGCCAGGTAAAAGTTTAAATATGGAGTTAAAGAAGCTACTTATGTCAAATCTCATCTGAGAAACAATTAATATCTGGCTGTAGCAGGAAGGAGAGATACTTTGTCTCTTCAGGAATTCAGGTGTTAGAATTTTACAGATGACCCTGTGCCCATGATCTTATAGACAACACTAATTGGGCTCAGTGAGTTAAATAGAAGAGAATCTCTCCTGCCACATTGATGCATCAGCATAACTCCAAATTATGTTACAAGTTTCATTAAAATTTAGGAAACAACAATTATAAATGTAGATACAAGGTTGAGATAAATTTCTCGTTTTAGGACTGTGAAGATTTGTGAAGAAGAGTGAGGAGTTTATGTAAATAAGATGCTTTATATATTGTTAACATATATGAAGGTTTCAAAGCTTAAATTGAAAAACAGTTATTAGTTTAGAAAATGGTAATTCTATTTAAAAAATAGACTCTCACATAATGCCTGGCTGTGGGTCTTTTGTACCCAATTCCATTGGCTGCTGGAGAAAGATTCTCAGATGACTGCTGGAAAATACAGCAATCTCTGAGTACAGCAAAAGAGCATTAGGGATTATTTCACTGTTTTTGGTTTGTTTGTTTGTTGTTACTTGTTTTTCTGCTGCTGATGTGCTTGTTCCCATTAGGTTTGAGTCTACCTAGGTCTTCAGGGTATCCAGTCTCAGGCTCCTTACCATCCAAGCAATGTCAAGAATGGGATCCTGCTCATGGCATGGGTCTCAGATTAAACCAGACACTTTTGGCTGCTTCCTTAAATTCTGTGCCACCATTCTAAATTGAAGGTCTCCATCTGTTCCATCTCCTCAAGGTCAGGAACATCAACGAATAGGGATTGACAGATTGTAGCATTCAGAGGATTACAGAAAATCATGGCTTCCTGAATCAACTAACCAGTGCTCTTATGGGCTCCAGGAGACTAAAGCAGCAAAACTGGGTCCACATTAGGACCTCTGTGTATATGATATGGATCTTCACTTGCTATTTTTATGGAAATTTGTGGAAATTTAAACAATTGGAGACAGTTGTAATTGACCCATTTGCCTGCTCTTGGGACTCATTTCCTCCTGTTGTGTTGCCTTTTCTAATCTCAACATGCTGGGTTTTGCCTTGGCTTATTGTATCTCAATTTATTGTATTTGTCTGTTATCTCCTGGAGGGCTGCTCGTATCTCAAGGAAAATGGAGAGGAAGTGAAGCTCAGAAAGAGGAGGTAGTGGGTAGCTTGGAGGAGTGAGAGGATGGAAACAGAGCTCAGTATGTATTGTATCAAAATTTTATTTTAAAAATTGAATGAAAAAAATGAATTGTAGAGAGAGAAAAGAATGAATAAATGAACTTAGTGAATGGATTCAAGAAAAATATTCTAGACTGCTTAGCACAAAATTAAGTCATTTTTTCAACTGTGAATGATACAAAAAGTGTGTGTGTTTTTCAACACTTATGGGAAAAGGGAGTCGAAAGATTGAAATTATTTATTTATTTTGAGAAAAGTTTTTAAAATATGTAGTGTCAAATTTTTTAATATTATCCTAGTCTGTTACTCCTACTTTGATAACACTCTCTCTCTCTCTCTCTCTCTCTCTCTCTCTATATATATATATATATATATATATATATATATATATATATAATGTATATTTATATATTATGTATATATGCATATATATGTATATAATAGTTGTAATTTTAATTGGATCCACTTAAAGTGTATCCATTATGTTAAAAGACATAATTGTGTTTTCCATCAACAGACGCTAAAACTTGGTAATTCTATAGTATGCAAAATACAGTGAGGACAAGCATAAGAATTGTCATATGAATGTTTTCTAACAGGTTCTTTTCCTTTTTCTATATTTCCAATTTCCAAATTCCCACTGATGTCATCAATTAAGTGCTTACTTTCCTCTATCCATTATTTTTATTCAAGTATGTTTCTTCATATCTTTAACATTTTTTTAGACAATAAGTTATCTTAAAATAATTCCTTTTTTGCCTGCCTCTACCTTCTGAACAATGTTCTATACTGCGGTGCATACACCAAAGCAATTCAAACATCATAGCCTAGTATGGTGACATCTTTCTTCTAAATTTCCTTCACCTGAAGGCATCTTTTAAAATCGACATGCAATATAACCCTTGAGAAATGGTGAATAATTCTCCACAGAGAATAAGTAAAAGATACCTATAATAAAATTCTAGCAAATATATTTTTAAAAAGCCTCATTTATGCAATAACAAAAAGAGCAATGAACATAGGGATTACATATAACAAATTAATTTATCTCAATTTTGAAATGTTTGCAGATATTTGTGTGTCTTATGAAAGTTTGTAATTTGATATGGCAACCTACTAAAATCAATTTATCCCATGTTTCAATGATCAAAAATGTCCTGTGATGAATAATCTATGTAAATTGTATATACTTAAGAGTTGTAGGCTCATTTAATCATTGATTCATTTGGAATTCATTTTCCTTCAACTAAATTTAGATATATACGTTTACATCTCCTTTCTATAACATAGAAGAAGTGAAAGTCTTGGAAAAGGAAGAGATCTGGTAGCAATGCTGAGAAGGTATGAGCAGGATATTAAAAAGTAATCAACATAATAAAAGAACATGATATACTTTTATGAAAATGTCCTCATGAATCTTGCCACTGTTTGACTGAGTCGATGCCAAAAACAAAAAGAAAAACAAATCTCCTTTGCTAGTAAGCAACTTCATTTCTTCCAGTCTCATTCCTCATCAAATTCTTTTTGTGTTTAATGCACATCAGAAGCACTTACAAAGTGAATATCTTACATGTGCTGCATATACAAATAAAAAATAGGGTTTACAGCAGGAGCTTGTGGAATTTTCAAGTGGAGTAGATAAAAAATTAACAGCTATGTAGAGAAAGAGCTAGAATTTTTAGAAGTAAGTAAGAGACAAGACATTTGCTGTAGTATTAAAGACTAGAAACTTGTAATGGACAGAGACAACAAATATATTTTTGGATGTGGTGTGTGTGGTTCCTAACATAAGCTAGATATAGAAGCTTGAGAAGTTATACATATCATTTCTGTTCCTACCACCCCTACATTCTAAGACACCATTTAGACTATTAAATCTGAGTGTATAATAACAATTCCTTAAATTATCCCAGCCATTAATTATTAATAGTATTTCAAAATACCCAAGGATATCTTTCTAAATATTCTAATAGAAGATTGACTAACAGATTTGCATCTTTAGAATATTCAGAAATAAAACATTTATGAGTTTTATACATAGATCATTTTAAATGCACCTTTGGAAAGTTTTAATTAATCCATACTTCATTTATAATAAGGGATGAAGGTGGGTAATTCAATTCATTACACTGTGTAGCAATGTGATCATGGTAATCCATGTACACAGAAACTCAAACAGCCTGTCCTTTTGTTGGCTTCATTTAAACTTTCTCTATTAACTTTTTCAATTACCTGCATATATACAGGTATATATTAATTGGTAGCAAACACTGTTGTTTGAATAGATCAACCTAAATATTTTGGCCTCCTGCACCCTTTCATGATACACCCCTGAACCTGTTCCGTCCAAGTGTCTGTGCCACCTACCCAACCGCAGTTCAGTAAGTCAAATCTTTCACCTCTGTGTAAAGTGGAGCAGGCAATGCAATGCCTGTTAATCTTTTTCTCATGGATCGTCTCCCTGTCTTCTGCTGAAAAACCAGGTCCACAGAGCAGAGGACAATGGAAGGAAAAACTCAGTGACTCCTGGATTACACACTGTGGACATGTAGCTATTTCTCAATTGTAGTGTAGCTTTTTCTTTTAGGTATGATGTGGACTTGGTATGATGAGCTAGCGAATATGTTGGCTTGCGGGTGTGATGATGAAGTGATAAGCAAGCAGTAGTAAAGGTGCTGTTTATATTACCCAGTAGAGGGTTAGAGAGGCATCAGTTCTTCACATCACATAAGGCTGTCACTGCTTCCTGCTCCCCATCTGCGCTGCATGTAATCCTCCCCTAGATGAATTTAATGCACAAACCTAGAGATTGGAGCTTGACTGAGCACTGGGACCTGTGAATGCTGTACCTGACTTTGAGTCATTATTCCTTCTAGCAACCTTCACTAGGTTAAGTCAAAGAAGCATTAATCTATTTTGTGAGGTTATTAAACTTATTTTAAGACATTAATAAGTTCTGCATTAAAAAAAATCTATTGTTGTTTTGTTTTTAGTTTCTTAAAAGGCCATGTCAAAGAACGTATGCATTTTCTATCTCTTTTAACAGTTTACAATATTTAAAAATGTCCTAGCTTTTAATTTTGGTTAAAAAGACATCATTTCTTTATTAAATATCTAAAGGTTTTTCTCAAAGATTTTCCCTCAGATGTTTCAATCTTTTACATTTAATATATGCTCTATTTTGAATATAACTTCATGTAATGTTTGCTATGTATTTTTAAATTTATATTGTATAAATTTTTCCCCAGTAACACGTATTTTACTTGGTCCCTGTAATTGATCTGTTTAATGAAATTTAACTTGTATTTCATGAGTCCAATATGACCTCACAGTATAGATTTCAGATGAAGTTAGTTCACTAAATGTGTTCATTGTTTGCAAAGTAGATTTGTTTAGAATATGATTCCCTCCCGACAAAAATCCCATGCATGTATTAAAATTATCTTGTCGAATTATAAAGAAACCTGCTGATATTTTTATTGTTACTGCATAATGCCCACAGGCTAATATTACAACATCAATTTTGAACTAAGCAAACAAGGCATGCTCACCCTTGCCTCCCTGATTGCAGTGTAAGCATTTCTTACAGATCAAATGCAATATAATATGAAAAGATGCTATTAATAAAATCCCACCCCTGTGGACATTCTCCTTGTCTAATAACAAGGTGCAGCTATTTTTTGTTTTATTTTGTTTTGGTTTTTATTGTCATTTTTTAGTCTTATTTTTTCCATAATTACTCAGATAGTATGTTTTCACTTTTTAGTTTACCGAATATAAACTAAATATAAACAGGTAATTCATTTCTACTATTTCATGTTACTTATACTGTTTTATGTTTCTTGTAAATCAATGGATGAGCAGGCTCAGTGTTTTAAGTTTGATCTTCAGCACCAATGAATGAATGAATGAATGGATCGATAGATACATTAAGATCTTAAATATTTCACATTATTAAAATTTTATATTTCTAACTACTTGCACATAAAAGTAATTTTCATGTATGTGGTATCTCTCTGTGTTGTACTTGTACATGTTTATGTATGAATATTTGGACATGCAAATGTGCAGAAACCCAAGGAAGGCATTGGATGCTCTGAATTATTTCCATAAGGCAGGGTCTGTGACTAGAACTGGAGCTAACAGACAAGCCCCAGTACTCGCATTGTGTATTGCCCCATCAATAGGAATTGGGTTATAGGCATAAATTGCCCCTCGTGTCTTTCTCTTTATCACAGGGCTTTAGAATCTGAACTCATGTCTCTGTTTCTTCAGCAAGCTCTCTTCCACAATGAGCCATCTCCCAACTCTAATGACTCTATACTCAAGAACCTGGAAATTTGTTATTAAATAGATTCATATATAGATTTCTTACATGCAATAATCATGTTTGTACATTAAGCTGTTCTACATACTTTCATCTTTGTGTGTATGAGGAATTACAACATCGATTTTGAAATAAGCAAACAAGGAATGCTCATCCTTGCCTCCCTGATTGCAGTGTAAGCATTTCTTACAGATCAAATGCATTATTGACTCAGTTTGTATGATTGTTTTAATACAAATATATGTTATAAACACAGATTCTTACCATTGTTTTAAAAGAAATTATAGTGTCTAATAGATGACTAAAACTGTTTTGAATTTCAGAGATAAACTATTTGATAAAGACATGTTCTTATCTTCATACACCAAAGAAAACATTTGAATACTGTATTCATTTACCCTTTGAAAGTCGCATGTTTATACATATGTATCTTGATCTGACCCACCCCATCCATATAACTTCAATATTGACAATCAAAATTTTGACTACTTTCTGTGGAATGCCATTGTGTGGTTTGATAATTCATTGGTGAATCTCTAAATGTGATTATGATTCCTCCAGTTGTCTTACTTTTGGTTTCCTTTTGGAAGGGTTATATTTTATAAATGCTAACTTGGGGCATATAATGGCTTATTGTTTAAAATTACCACACATTTTTCATACAAACACTTTTGAGAGTTTAATGTTCATCACTAAGATGTATTTGATTGATTACATATTCAACAATATAAAAATGTAAGAATCATTTTGTAATCTATTTCCTCACCAAATGGTACATTTATTAGCGTTATGTTCAAATATGATATACTACCAGCATAACTCTTTCTGATCTTTCTAAGTAAACATTTTGATTGCCAAAAGTCACAGATACCCTGGTATATGAATAATAGGAAAGCCACATGGGGTTGTGCTTAGGTGAAACTGAAATTAATTTTCACAGTTTAGACGTTGTGTGGTCTCAGATGACGTGACTGTTTAATCTTAGCTAGTACAGGTGTGAAAATCATAATATGAAAACTGACACATTTAAATAGAAAAACTGACAATATTATAATTGGGCCTCATGCTCACAGTAAAGTGTGAAAGCAAATGTGTTTTGCACAATTTTTCCAAACTTTAGAAAAAGTGAGGGGATATGTTTGGAAGATACACATAGATGTTGCAGAGATTTTATTCTATATATTACTCAAAGAAAACACTTTACTTGGATGATATTTATACTTATACTTTTTTATTTTAACAGGGTCTGGGACAGATATCTAGAGATATCCTACGCATGGAAAGATACCAAATTGTGTGATGAAAGATGCCTGTTTTCCACTATAGGTTTTGTTTTAAATTTGAGCTCATGCTATACCTTAATTTTTTTTCCTGTGTATGATTCAAGTAACATTATCCATCATCACCAGATGTTTGGCTGAAGCAATTTATCTGTTGTGTACTTTTAATAGTCCTTACAACCTTCTGTGTACTATGTTTATTGTTAATAATTTCTATTGATTGATGTGATATGAGTTGACACATTATATGTGACTGAGTAGATGGCAAGGTATTTAATGTCTACTTTAGGATAGTCAGAAGTAAATGTACAGCTATGCTTTTCTTTTGTTAGAAAGCATTGAAATATACAATACCAAATATATGTTTTTTAGGAATAAAATTTATAATTACTTGAAAAATTCACATACACCCAAATACACACACACACACACACACACACACACACATGCACACACATACATAGTGTCACACTCACACATATACACACTCAAACACATACACACGCTCACACACATATACACACAGAGTCACATTCACACATACACACACTCAAACACACACATACCATAGACACAGAAACACACACATATACACACAAATAATTTTAGTTACTGTCACTCCCACAGTCTCCCTTATGTCTCTCCTTCATTTAACTGAGATTGCTACAAATATTCCTACTTTGGTGTTGTTTCATTTGTAAGCCATTGAGTTTAAGAAGAGCCACCAGCATTGCTATGTATGTGGAAATACCCACTGGAAGTTCCAGTGGGTTAATAATGGAAA
>NW_021605377.1:11990947-11995947 GCF_004785775.1 Grammomys surdaster | reverse complement strand
CCCTAGAAACTGTTTTTATTCTGTATCTGATAGTGTGATAGTTATGTCTAGAGACATAACTCAGTGGTTAAGAATGTGTCTCTGCTAGAGCCTCTCAGAGAAGAGCTATGTTAGCCTCCTGTCTGTAAGTACAACATAACATCAATAATAGTATGTCTGCTGTTCACAGTCCTCTGAGGGCTCTACCAGTAGCTGACTGAGACAGATGCAGAAACTCATAGCCAATCATTGGACTGAAGTAGGGGACTCCTCTGGAAGAATTAAGGGAAGGATTAAAGGAACTGAAGGGGATGGCAACCCAATAGGAAAACTAAGAGTATCAAGTAACCTGGACCCTGGGTTCTCCCAGAGACTGAGCCACCAACCGAAGAGCATGCACAGGTTGGTCGGAGGTCTCTGTGTATATATACAGAGATTTATATATGTAGCAGAGGCCTGACTTTTCTTGCCTCAGTGGGAAGACTATGTGTCTCATCCTGTAGTGACTTGATGCCCCAGGGATGGGTGATGGGAGGCACCTTCTCAGAGGAGATAGGGAGGGGGAATGGGAGGATGGGAGCTCCCAGAGACTAAGCCATCCAAGGGAGAGCATGCACAGGTTGGTCAGAGCTCCCTGACACATATTTAACAGAGGACTGTCTTCTCCGGCTTTAGTGGAAGAGGATGTGCCTAATCCTGTAGTAGCTTGATACTTCAGGGACAGAGACTCAGGTTTTGAGGGGATCACCTCAAAGGCAAAGAAAAGAGAGAACTCTGTTGGGGGAGGAGAATCAGGAAGGAGCACCATTCAGGATCTATAAAAAAATAAAAGAATGTGTCATTGGATAGGCAAGCCACGAGTATCATAAGTTTTAAAAGGACTCACGGACAGCCCCCCGTACCTCTTGTTAAGTTTCCCACAAGAACACCAAAGAACTCAACCACAACATACATGCAGAGAACCTAGATCAGACCCGTCCAGCTCCCCCGATCTCTGAAAGTACCCATGACTCCCACTCAGTTGATTATGTGGTTGTGGGCTGTATTCTAGGGATGTAATATATGAGAGAAGAAGAAAAAAAAAACGAAAAACCTGTATCTCCGTCATCATCCATGATATGTGAATCATTACTGGTTCTAACTCCAGCCCCATGGGAGCTGATGCTCTTTAGGTCTCCTTGAGGACACACATATGCTTTTCATACCCTTACAGACACACACTCAAACACAAAAATAAAAACAAAAAAATACAAATAAGGAGAGAGAAACAAGAAAATGATTCTACTCACTTTTCTTTCTCCAGTTGTACAGCCTAGAATACCAGTGAGATAATGGTGCCACCCTATCAGGTAAATCTCCCTGCTTCAATATCTCCTTTAGTATAATCCGCTAAAGGTATACCTAGACTCTCTGGTGCTAAATGATTCTAGATTCTCTCACTGCAATTCATTAATTGCTTACTGAGACCAGATGCTTTTTATTATAATTTTTAGAAACTGAAAATTCTTGTATACCTACTAATCTGCAGCTATAATATTTATTCAAAATACTAAAATATTGGGTAAATGACATGAAAGAAGTCATTTTCATAAGCATGTGATTGGCAAATTGCAAGTATTGATGTAAGTGTATATGCAACAAATAAAATATTATAGTTTGAAATTGAAGTTTTTGATTGTATCTACTATATACTGTGGAGTAAATATTGCATATATTTTAATGGAGTTATAATTGCCATACTGAGAATGTGGTGAAAGTAAAATCATAAAAAAGTATAGAAAGCAAAATATTAGAGAAAAGTCATTAAAATTACAACATTTGTATGTTAAATTTAAATTATATGAGTAATAAACACACTCTCAAATGAATACTTAAAAGTATCATTTATGTATGTGTAGTGTACTATTTACACATTTCTATTATATATGAAAATATAAATGAACCTAGAAGGCAGCATTTTAAATGACATGATTATATTACAGAAAGGCAACTATATAGGCTCTCACTTGAATGCTGTATTCAAAAATATAGTTAAAGCCATATACATTGAGCATGGAGGAAATTTGATAAAAATGTAGAGAATGGTAGATAAGAGAATATCTAGCAAAATAGATGGAGTTTCAGCAATAGGAGAGGAATTTGAGTGTAAATGTATTAAACAACCTGATGAACACAGCCAACACTATTACACTTTTAAAATAACTACAAGGGAATTGTTAACATTATCACCACAAGAAAACATTAACAAAGAAGTGACAAGTATGTTAATAATTTTGATGCACCCATTCTACCATATGTGTGTGTTAAAGTATCACATTATACTACATGCATGTACTTTCTTTTAGACCAATAAAAAAATACCACAAAACCACACCCACAAATTGCCTGTGTTTTATACAGAAGACATACTAGAGATAAAAATAGCCATAGTTAAAATTAACAGTTAAGGTACTGGAGGGAGGAATCAGTAGAAAGTGTTCATCATGTTTATGCCTAGGACTAGAGTTTGTTTCCCACACACAAAAGCAATCCACAACTGCCTGTAAACTTCATGTCCAGAGAATCGGGCACTCTCCTTTGATCTTCTCAGCACATACACAGACACACAAAGACATGGACACACACACAGACAGGCAGACAAAAATAATATCAAAACAAATCTTCAAATTTAAATTTAGAATAAAATAAATCGGGAGAGGTATACGGCCTAGTGGATAGTGGCTTCCCACAAACAAAGCCTTGAGTTGAATCTGCCATATATATATATATATATCTCAAACCTGGATACCCTTTGTGCCTGTAACAACATCATTGAGGAGGCAGATATAGAAGAATTCGTGATGACATCATGTCTAGGCACCTGAGCTGAATCTTGAAGTGGGGAACAAATGAAAAACTTTCCAAAGTGGATCATTGTTTTCAACTTGGATACTGATACACATGTACCCACATGAAATACATGTATATACAAATTCTCTCTCTCTCTCTCCCTCTCCCTCTCTCTCTCTCTCTCTCTCTCTCTCTCTCTCTCTCTCTCTCTCGCTCTCTCTCTCTCTGTCTGTCTCTCACACACACACACGAAGAGAGAGAATAAGAGAATGAAAGAGAGGTAAAGAAAGAGAGAGTAAGCGAAAAAGAGAAGGACACACAGAGAGAAGACAGAGCTAGAGAAAGAAGGGGAAAGAGAGAGCGAGAGCTAGAGTGAGAGCGACAGAGGCTAGGGTGCTCCAAAATAAGACAAGACTAAAATAAACCATAAATTACAAGTTTAAAGCATAAATTACAAAAATCACTAAACTTGGTGATGACATAGGAGTAAACCTAAGAGACTTACAGTTTCAACGTGGTGTTTATAGAACTTAACACTTTGGACTGTCATAAAAGTAAAATGACAGGGAAGGTGAGAAGAAGAGGAGAAGGTGGCAGGGAGATAGGAGAACAATTTTGGGAAGGGACAGTGAGAGAGCTGTAAAGTGAATAAGTAAAAAATAATAACTAAGATTTAAAAAATAGTGAAAGCAAAGAGAAGACACAGACTTGAAGAATATATTTATGCAACAAACACGTCATAAAACACTTTCTAAATACACAAAGAAATCTCAGAATTCAATAATTAAGAAGGCATAAACCTAACCTTAAAAAAAGAGTAAGTTATGGAGGCAAATGTCTCATCAAGGAGGGGATACAGATGAAGAGCAAGTATATATAAGCATCCTGAAAATGTATATATCACCTGGAACTTGAAAATCAAAACAGTAACAAGATATCACAGCACACCTATCAGAATGGCTCTAATCCAAAGCATTTGATAATGTCAATCAGGGTGCAGGAATTCTTATTCACCTTGTTGGAAAGGCAAAACGGTTAGCCAAATTCAATGCCATTGGCAAAAGTTGCTGAAGTTTTATATGATAGCAATCACTCCATTTGAAATTGATCTAGAAGACTAAAAAGCTTGAATCCATAAGAGAATTTGTTTGCAAAAGTTTCAAGAAATTACTTTGTAGCTTCTCAAACTTGGAAGCATCCAAAATACCCTTTATAGGGAGAAATAATGAGCAAACTGTGCTGTGGACATTTGTTTTATTTTTTAAAGTGAACTATCTAAGCCATTCCATGGAGAAAATTAAGCATATATTTTGCAAGAGTCCAACATGAAAATGCTATATATAGTAAGATTTCAGTGACATAGTATTCTTCAAAGGGCAAAATTAATCAGGGACTAAAAAGATCACCAGTTGCTAGGGGCTTAAGCAACAGAAAAAAAGTTATCAGAAAGAGATGATTTGGGGCATTGAAACCACTCCTTTTGTGAGTGTAATAACAGATAAATGATAACGTGTATTTTTTTTACAATCAATATAACTATATAAAACAAAATCCAAACACAAAAATTAAGTACAAATATCTTGATGGCAATGTGGCAATATCAGCTCATTTGTAACAATGAATAAAGCAAGAAGGCAATAATTAGAAGAACTGTGTGACAGAGAGAAGAGAACATATGGGAATTCTCTTGTTCATTCTGTTCAGCTTTCTGTGAACATAAGACAGGTCTGAAAATAAATATGTGGATTTACAGTTCTTCATAGGCTAGGAAGATTTCTTAGCTGGTAATATGCCTTCTGTACCACACAACCATGAATACTTAAGAGTGGGTCACCAGCATGAATCCTAAAATACACAAGTGGCAATGAATATTTGCAGCCACAGCACTGGGGGACAGAGACAGGTGGATCCCTAGAGCTTATTTGGGTGCTGGAGTATCCTAGCCAGATTTATATGCTCCAGGTTTAAGGAGAAACTCTGTCTTTGAAAATATGGTTAAAAGTGATTGATGAAGATACCTGTAGTCTACCTCTGTCTTCTGCATGCATTGCCATGAAGATAAATGAACAATTACATGGTTAAGGAAACTTTCCATGGATAAACACACACACACACACACACACACACACACACACACACACAGAGAGAGAGAGAGAGAGAGAGAGAGAGAGAGAGAGAGAGAGAGAGAGAGA
>NW_021605377.1:11984761-11990937 GCF_004785775.1 Grammomys surdaster | reverse complement strand
AGAGAGAGAGAGAGAGAGAGAGAGAGAGAGAGAGAGAGAGAGAGAGATTTTCTCAAGTGGTACAATTTAGGCTTTTCTCTCAAAGAGATATTAATATCTATGAATGTGATATTTTCTCAAAAGCAGAAACTTTTTAATAATTATACCACTTTTTTAGTAATACCCAGTGAAAGAAATGTGATGACCATGAGAAAATGTGCATATTATTAATATAAAACTGTGTATTGTGTTCTTCTAGCAACAGAAACAAAGTTAAACTTCCTCACTCATCAGAGATAGGATTACTGGTGAGTGAAAACAGTTTGCTGATAGAAATTTTACTCCATGGTTTTCAAAGCATTAGATCAAGTATCATTTTTTAAAAAAAGCAAAGGAGTATAACTAGGAAGAAGATTGGCTCTAGCATAGCACAGAATTGCAAGAATGTTAAAAAGAAGTAAAATTTTAAAAAAATGAAAAGGAAAAACCAGTAAGATAACAGGTGGAGAAGAGGAAAGATATATGCCCAGAATCAAACAGCAAGAAAAAAAAAAACACAATTTTTTTTCTTTAGTAATGAAAACCAAGGGATGAAATCTAGTCCTCTAACAAATATTCCAATATGGTTATGGTATTGTGTGTCATAATGCTTACTAGAAAATGGACTAAGACTATGCTTAATAATCTTTACTTGGTTTTCTTCCCTATGAAAAATTATCTTTAGAAAGTGTTGTTCAAAAATATACATGATATAATCAATGCAAACAGACAAAAATTTTATATTTGTTTTAAATTTTGTTTGCATTTTAAAATGAGTTCTTCCAACATTGCCTAGCTTACCTTGAACCTGGAATGCAGTTCAGATGTAGTAACTGGATTTGCATTATGGGTAGGCTGGCTACATCTGATTCTTTTGTCTAAGCTTCCTAAAAACCTGGGGTTACAGGTAATGGGCTCAAATGATGGTTTAAAGAACTAAAGTTCTCTTGATACTATTGGAGGGTGTAGTTCATCTTATTTATCATAGAAGGTATGAGAGTTAGAAATTTCCTCACGGTTAACATTAGCATGTATCCACATTGGGAAACACAAAAAATTTGCTCTTTGCTACAAGTTTGGATTTCCACTTGAAATATAAAGCCCCACTTACCTAAAGTAAAATTATAAAGAAATTGAAAATATAAGTGTTTTAATTTTTTGTTTAAATTAAAATTTGTGTATAGACATGTGAAAAAATGTCATTATGATTTAAGCAATTTCCATGAATCCCAAATTTATTATATTCATCTGAATATATTTCCTTAGAGAAGTTCTGCAGATTCACTAGATGACTTCTTTTTAAACTTCGTCGGAAGTAATAAGAGAATTCTAATATACGAAAACACGGTTTTGATCTTTCACATATTGCCCTCAAAGTGAAGTAACAAGATCTTATTTCCTTTGAGGACTATTAACATGCTGTTGCCTTTTCTCTATTGATTGGGTTTCTTTAATAATGCAGAGGAACAGATACAATATAAGTCTGAAATAACATCACAGAGTACAGACAAAAATGATAGCTTTGAGTTTAAAAGCTTTATGGTAAAATGATTTAACACAAACCTCTTCCAAAGTCATACAGCTTGAATTTTTCAATTGAGAGGGCTTTTTAATGTTTATTTGTGATACCAGTAAGTTCACTATAGTGCTGATGAGATACCTCAATACAGGCAAAAATAAATTCATTACAGAAATTTTAACCTAGTTTTTTTTCTTCTATGTCCTTTATCTCTCTGTCACCTGTTCCTCCAGCTGACACTCTGTGTTATGACACCATGCCCTCCTTCTATGTTTTAAGCCCAACAGGGAGCATCACATAAAGAGATTCTTGAAAAGGTAATGGCATTTACCCCATTACTAATCTGTTCTTTCTACCACTGATTAGCATCTAAATTGATGTTCAACTTCTTGTGATGAAAATGACATTAATCTAGCATTCACTGTTAAAAACAACACCTACTTTATGCTTCCTGGTGATGACACATCATTAATTTCATAAAGTGATGGTTCTAACTCTATAAACCATCAAAATATTAGCTATAAAATGCTGTATTGGAGAGAATAACAAGTATGTTTGAATGTCAAAGAATAAAGAAGCCCTTTTTTGAGAAAAGGTTTAGGTTAGGTGATAACAGTGTATATTTGTAGAACTCTGGATTTCATAGCAGTATCTCTTTGCTACAGTTCATAGGTTCTTAAACACAAAGAATTATAGAATTACTTAAAGAAAGTTAGAAATATAGGCATCGTGGCTGAAAAGACTGTTCAGTGATAGAAAAACAAAAACAAAAACAAAAAAACTCCTCATATGTAATAATGAAGCCGTAGAGATCAGATCCTACTGCC
Source organism: Grammomys surdaster (assembly GCF_004785775.1). Classification (NCBI taxonomy): domain Eukaryota; kingdom Metazoa; phylum Chordata; class Mammalia; order Rodentia; family Muridae; genus Grammomys; species Grammomys surdaster. Next base: position 11,988,573 of record NW_021605377.1, on the reverse strand, counting down.
ACCATTAGAAGTTTGGTGAACCTACAATATCCTGTAACCTTACATCAGCTAGTAGTATTACTGGGGCTTGAACAACTCCAAACTATCCAAATAATTCAAACCTCAGATTCGGAGTGAAAGCCTGACTTAAAGTATTAGGAGGAGATTGCAGTTACATGTGCCTGTAGACTCACACAGATTCATATACATTTTCTCTTGGAACAAAGTCTTCTGTGGAACACATCTACCTTCTTAATCAAATCTGATTAAGTCTGATTGTAAGAGTCAGTTATAGTTAGACTTATGGTTGACATTTCCTCATAGTTTAAAAGGGAGAGGAGTGTCACTGGATCAGAACTTGCATCTCAAGCCACCTTTCAAAACCACTGTATTTACTTCTGAAAGAATTTACTTTGACTTGCTTTCTGGGTCTTGAGCTGATTCTAGAATCTATTGGCTGGAAAAATCATGTGGCTCTGTAAATATGAGAATGAGAGATCTGCTGTCCATTCTGATTGTATGCCTTCCAGTTTGCTATCTTCAGGTCAACCACACTCCTGTACATAAGTCTTTCACCAATGCTTTATACACAGAATTAGTAAATTGACTGATATCCCAGAATAAGCATTGGAATTTTACTTTGCTTGATTACTGACACCTTTAGAAAAGTAGGTAAATATTTGTTTCTACCTCCACTGGATAGAAATTAGCCCACACACAAATAAGCAAAATAAGTAAAAAATTAAAAAACTATATTGATATCATGCCTTTAACTTCAGAGCTTCTGAAGATTCCGATGTGTTTGTTCAAGTTAGAGTCCAACATCTGTGTGTGTGTGTGTGTGTGTGTGTGTATGTATGTATGTTTGTGTGTATGTGTGTATGTGTGTATGTGTGTGTGTGTGTGTGTGTGTGTGTGTGTGAGAGAGAGAGAGAGAGAGAGAGAGAGAGAGAGAGAGAGAGAGAGGCACTGCATCGTTGTCACCTAAAGTCCCTTAGGTAAAATTTGCTTTCCAGATTACACTATTGGGAAGTTGAAAATTTAACAGATGGGTCTTAATGTGAAGTGAATTCTCCTGGTCACTGAGACATGCTCTTGACAGGACCCTGAGATTATTATCTCCTACACTTGCTGTCTTTTATTCACTGGCTGTCAGGGAAAGGGTTTTGTTCCATTATTCATTCCATGTCAAGATGTGCCTCTTTTCATCTGAACTCAGCACTTTTGGAATCGGGAGCCCTAGGATAATGTTTCCATGTTCTCCAGTATTGTTATAGTGAGAGAAGGCATCTTTCTCAAAGATACTCAAACAAACCTGTATTTATAGAACATATGACAATATTTTCAGTATAGCAAGAGGTTTTGAAATATACATTGGTCACTATCTTCACTGAGCTCATTTAGATACAAATTGGTCCACATATTTTCCATCTTCTGAGCCAAAAATCCTGAAAATTTTTCATACTCTATTTTAGGTTTAGAACACATTGCTGTTTAGTAGAGTGTCTTAATTTTTTGTTACTATAACAAATACCAGACAAAAGTCACTTATGAAAACAAAGGCTTCTTTGGACTCACAGAGTAGGAATATGATCCATCATGGCAGGAAAAGCCAAGATTCAGAACCCTGAGGCATCTTGTCACTCAGAAAGTAGGGAGACACAAACTTGTTCTTATTACATTTTCCGTTTATTTAGTCCGAAAGTTCAGACCATGGAATGACAATATCCTGGTTCAAGGAGAGGTTTCTAGCCTCTAATCAACATCTCCTTAACTGTGCTTACAATTGTGGTAAGAGGTTTGTCTTGTCGTCTAGGTAATTCTAATTTCCATCAAGCAGACAATGGACACAAATAATAACAGAGAGTCATTCTGTCATGCAATTCATCTCTTAATTTCATTCATCTCAGCCAATTTCCTGATTCTGAGACTATTCGTAATCCCTAACCATCTGAGGCCCTAGAAAGCTTTCTTTCTTGTTTTCTTTACTTACTTCTAACAACTAGTGATGATAGAAAATTTTCCACAACACCCTCATAGAAGCAGGGACGGAGGATGGGATAGGGAGTTTTGGGTGTTGGGGGGGGGGAGATAACATTTGGAATATGAATAAAGAAAATATCCAATAAAATAATAAAAATTAACTTAGAATCACATGATATTATATTTTTGATTTGATTTCTAAATAAAGATATCCTTTAACCGAATTGACAATAGAATTAAAAGTAATTTTATTAAGAAAAAGAAAATTTTGAGCCTATGTGCATTCATTGACACCAAAATATACTCTTATATGTTAAAATTGCTAATAAATACCAACTATAAATATTAAGATGCTTTATGTTTGCCTCTTAGAAAAACTTTGTGAAAGTCAAAATAATGATACCTGTTTTAAAATCTAACATCATGCTGCGTTCATTCCAAACCTTCCATAACACTCCAGTTAAATTTGTCTTTTAATCATATAATCAAATTTTTTTAATTATTTTCGATTGTCCTCATGTATTAGAAAACAAGACCAAATTAAATTTTTTGAAGACACCATGGCTATGATGCTAAAATAAATAGTCATTAACATTTTCACAGCCATTTCTTTTTTTATAATTATTTTATTTTTCCCTGTTAGAGATAGTGAAACACAAAACAGAAAATAAAGATAAGACTGATAGAATTTTTCTTTTCCAAAATGGTCAGAGGATTAGGGGTTCTGCGATAACACTGAGCCTTACTGAATGTCAGATCTAAGTCAACTCACCCACTGCTCTTCACTCTGTAAAACATGAGCTTCACATTAAGTTAATCCGAATATGCTTTTGAAGAGTCTATTCCTTTCAGTTATTCTTAATACCAAAAGAAAATAAAATTTACTGTGGATCTACAGCTGAATCGCACTTAGCTTGACTGACAATTCAAAGGTGTTCAAGTAATACTTGTGAGCGAATGTTTTCCTCGCTGTACTGAATATTTTAGCATAAACCCCTATTTTAAGTAGCTTCCTTGCTGCTGAAACTCTATAAAATAATGTCTTGTAGGCTACCCCTCCCACTTTATCTTATATGCTATTTCAACAGTTGTATTCACTGTTTACTACTAAGTGATATAACAATAATAAGAATTTCTCTATACAGAGAAGTATTTAACAATAGCCTTGGATGAGAACAATTCCATAGTGTAGGAATGGATGCTCATGATATTTAGTGAGTAAACAACTTCCGTATGTCTGGGAACACTGAAAATTATTAGATTCACAAGTCCCTTCCCCAAGGTTGTTAGAATAATTGAATAATTGCTGAGGGAAAAACACTCTCCTACTCGTCTAGCAGGCTACAAGCACTGCAGACAGCTTCAGCGTCCTAGTGTTTGTTGTCCATTTTTTTCGTTTGTTTATTTGTTTTTTTTGTTTTGTTTTGTTTTAATTATCAAGAATGTAGAGTCAAACTTTAGGTACAGCTACATTTGAGTCAACTATGTTCCTGAAGTAACCACGATAAACTCCTTGGTTCACTAAATTCCCTCTCTCTCTCTCTCTCTCTCTCTCTCTCTTACCTTCTTTCTCTCTCTGAAGTAAATGAGTTTTTCCCAAGTGATAGTGGCACACAATTATACCTTTTTTGTACATATTAGCCGTAAATAAATGATACAAAGAAATATAGATAGATGATAGATAGATAGACAGACAGACAGACAGACAGACAGACGGATAGACAGACGGATAGACAGATAGATAGATAGATAGATAGATAGATAGATAGATAGATAGATAGATAGATAGATAGACAGATTAGATAGATAGATAGATAGATAGATAGATAGATAGATAGATAGATAGATAG
>NW_021605377.1:11894124-11984751 GCF_004785775.1 Grammomys surdaster | reverse complement strand
TAGATAGATAGATAGATAGATAGATAGATAGATAGATAGATAGATAGGTAGGTAGGTAGATAGATAGATAGATAGATAGATAGATAGATGGAGGGGTTAATATATTGATATTTAAAATTGGATATTCTTATTTAGAGAAGCTGAAAATAGAATCAGATATTTTATTTAAAACTAAATTTATCTTAACCTTCTAGCAGAAACTGGTTATAAATGTTAAAAATTTTAAACATTTAATATAACTCTTGGTGACTTCATCATCTTAGTTTGTCACATTTGAGTGATTTCTTTTACTTCTGCCTAACTTAAAGATATTAAATTTTTGCTAATAATTAATACAGCAAAATATGATGAATTCTCCCTAAGAGATTTGATAATAGATAAAAGACTGCTTTCTCTCTTCTATCCATCATTCCCTCAGCATACCTCTCCTCTCTCCCCACTCTCTCCCTTCAGTACCATGTTTACTATGATGTTTGTACAATGACCAGCAAAGAATTAAGACCATAATTACAATATTATAATAGAGCTAGCCACAGTCTTACAGGTAAACATGGAAGAAATGCCTATTTCATTCAAGATTGAAGGAATTTCAGCCAAGAATGATATAATTGATTACTGTGAGAAAGCCAAAGCCACATGATGTCCATAATCTGTGAAAGAATTATTAAACACACACACACAATTATATATCAGATTTACTATGTTTGGTTTCTTGTAATTATTCTGTTATTCAGCATTCAAAAACTAGATTTAAACTCTTTAGTCTGCTTCCCGGTTATGTGTACCCAGATTCTCCTTGAGAGTAGCCATTCTCCTCCCCCCTCTTCCTCCTCTTCTCTCTCCTCCTCCTCCTCCTCTGCTTTTGAATGTCTATTTGCTATTCATTCATAGTACAAAGATTCCAAAGGAAAATTCAGCAGGCAAAAACTAATATCATCATTTTGAAATTATATGTCTTATAATATTAAGAATAAGCATTACTTCCCCTGACCTCATGCCTGTTCTTAGAAAGTATTATCACCAATTATTTGGTCTTTAGAAAGGTTTGGTTCTGCTTCACACACACACACACACACACACACACACACACACACACAAGTGAAAGAATAGCCAGTTCAGCTATGAAGGAGATGATTCATAGAATTACAGCACTGCCAGCATTAGGAACATGTAATTGCTAAAATCAAAGGAAGGAACATTTGGTTATTGTCTTGAAACTCAAAAAATGAAGCTATCCATGTACCATTAGGCAATTCTCTCTTCCAAAGGCAGGTGATAGTGGTGTGGCCTTGAGGTGGTACATAAATACAATAAATAGAAGCATGCACAGCCAAATGCAGATCACATGTTAGATTTGGACCCTATGGTTGGTTGGTTTCATGTCAACGCCAACTTGTATTCTTATTCTAAATCTTACATTTACAAGGGCTTATACGTTTTAAGAGTTATTTTCCACCATTAATGATACTAAATAAAGGTAATGAGTTACATTCCTCAAGTATTATTCAGAAGTAGAAATATCCATGGGGAAGTTCAATGTTGGACAAAGAAACCTTAAAGGTGTCAGACATCTGTTGATTAAGGAAATCCTGAATCCCTAGTTTCCTTACTTGTAAAGTTCATTGATATGTTTGTTTTTATTTATTCAATTTGTGATCTGCTAGGTGGTTAGAACTGCAACTGATTACCTTTTATTCCTCCTATGATAGAGACTTCATTATTCACTGCCAGGACCTGAATCCTTGGCTCTGTGGATGCTACACTTTCATTGCACACATAAAAATTTAGCTTAAAGAAGACAACGGCTGCCTGCCCTGTTCAATAGATGTTTACCAGGAAATATATAGTATGTAATAGTAAAAATATTATAGTAACATGTAATATGTAATATGAAAATATATAGTAGCTAAATAAACAAACTCAATTTATTGGGAGGTAAAGAGTACTAAAGTATCCATCTTTTTGCCAACTGTACCAAGTTACTCTGAACTTCAACCTGACATCAAGAGAGTTAGTAAGACAAGAAGTACTTGAAAACTGTAGCCTAAAAGATCAAAAAAAGCAATGTTACAAACAAGCAAACAGGAAGCTGGGATAAGTGTGTTATCCATGAACAGACAAAAAGGAAAATATGAGTATATTTTAAATTAATAGCAAACAGATTAATAAGCAGAATTCCTCCGGGTTACAGAAATGACACACATGGCATCAGGTCTCTATGACCTGTTTATAAAAATGCTTTATGAAGACTGAAGCAGATCCCATCAACAGACAAAGCAAATGTGGAGGGCAGGGAATGAGGGAAGGAAACCAGAGTTGCAAAGTAAAATCTGTTTACTTTCAGCTGCTGATAAAAAAAGAAGTCTTTATCTCTCAGCAGCTTACTACCTCTGGTCCATTGTGACATCTTCAATGCAAGTTCCTTGCTTTTGATGGTATTCTATTTTCCACCAAGTTGCTTTTTTTTTCCCCACTGTCAATGCCAAGTAGATCAAAGGTACTTTTTGCCCTCCCTAATCCTGTTCTATTGACACTCTTCCCTACATATTGTCACCCTCACTAAGCACAGGTTTCAGGCAGATAAGCCCAAAGAATGTTCACTTTCTAATGCTTAATAAATTAGACTTTTCTGAGAAGATAAGGCTTGTTCAAAAGTGATGAATACAGTGCACACAAGTCTTAAACTTCTTTTTGTTTTATCCAAATAACCTGCCAGAACTAGTAGTTGTACTTTTATTAAAATGCAAAAGCATGTTTTCTGTCCTTTGTATAAGCCAGACATGTCTGAAGGAATATAAATAATATACTTGAAAATTAGACAATTGAAATGGGGATTGGAATTTTACATTGCCATTAAAGCAAAAACAAAAACAAAACAAAATCCCACAATTATTCTGGCCATGCTTTGGCCACAATCAAGGTGAAAATTATGGCCATAATTTATGGTTCTACTGCATCAAATCAATAGCCTACTATAAACAATAATGCAGGAACCAAAATGAAGAACAACTTGAAGAATGTAAACATAAGAAAGCATAAAAAGAAAACAACACAAGAAAACAAGAACACAAGATACATTTTGTTAAAGTTAACGAAAAGTAGACTTAAAAAAAATGAAATATGTCCATGACCTTTAAAAACTACTATAAATGACTAAAATTAATTTTATAATACATGTTATTATATCTGATTCTTCAACAAAGTGTTTGTTTGCATGTACATGTGTGTTTCTGTTTATGTGCTATTTATACATACATGAGGGCAGGAATAAACATGATAGTCCACAGGAAGCTAGTTTTCAATTTCCACCATAGGGCAGAATCCTACCTCACTGTAGTAAAATATGTCATGTGATTTCTAGGCTTTAAACTTTTATCATGTAAAGGAAAGATTGACATAGAAGTTAAAAATAAATTCCATAAATGTAAAAATTGATAAATATTTACTTTCTTAAAGAGAACATATGAGATGAAGACAGTGTATCAAGTCCAAATATATTATGAACCTACGGTAAGAGCCTAAAGGCATATGCAGATGGAAGGGAAATCTGTTTGTTCACTAACAGCAGTGCAGTCATAGTATTTTGGTCATTACACAAAGTTTGACATCATACAGAGATCTTACTTGAAATTATTTAACATATATACCAGGATACCATGTACATGATAAACCAAAAATGTTATTTCATAAATTTAAGAGTTAGGGTGAAAGAAAGATAAAAAGGAAGTATAGTATATGAAATTTAAAACAAAATGAAGTAAGGGTGCTAAAAATCTAATTCAAAAATACTACAAGTAATTATTGAAAAATGACTTCCCTGTGGCCATATACTTTAGAGAACCTGGTGGTAGTTATTGACAATGTTGGCCCAACTAATTGCTTTGGGCTCTATTTTGCTTGGGCTTGATGAAGAAAGGAAGTACTGGGATAGCAGTGAAGAGCTGGGTACCCAGACTCTGAGCCTCCTCTTAGAAGGGAAGTCAATATCAGGCTCCACCCAGATCATCACAGGTACTTCTGGGAGTTGGCAGATAATTAGGTTGAGGAGGATTCCTCATCTTTTTGGGTGGTTAGGAACTGACCCTGCATTTTGGAGCCAGTTTAAATATTATCAAACAAGGAATTAAAACACCAAAAGGCTGATCTGAAACCCTTTTTCATTCTTAAATGGAGATGAATATATAAAATTCATATACATATTAAATGTAGAATACTAATTTTAAAGAGTAATATAAAAACAATTAGGAACATTTTATCATTAAATCACAAAATGGATTGGGTCTTAAACCCATACAATGTGAGTACTGAGATGAGAGAACCTGAGAAGAAATTAGAAGAGTTATTGCATACACTCCCAAATTTATCCTGTTTGTTGAACCATTTGATTAAAACTTAGACTAACCTTTTCATTTCACATGAGACTTTAGAAGTTTTTTTAAAGTTTTTTTCACATTAAAAATTGTCGTATTAAATGAAGGTGTAGTGAACAAAAATACTTTCTTCTCTCAGTTGTTTATTTGTATTTACTTATAAAGGTAACAACATAATATCAAATTAAATAGAGTTAAATTCTAAACTGTAATTCCAATGATTCTGATCATACATTTTATGAATATTTCTGTTACCAAAAGTAAAAGCTAGAGGAAAATTCAGAGCCCTGTCATTCTTGTTGGGAAATTTCCCAGGAATGGTGGTGTTCCAGGAGTTTTGGAAATTTTTTTTTTTTTTTTTTGCACAGAGACTTCAAAAACAAGTTATCATTGTTACAGAATTTTAATAGTCTACTGTATAGAAATGTGAGAAACTCTCATAGCTAAATCTCCGAACATTTCTTCTAAGCTGGAAATAAAATTTTAATGTTATTTTTCTTATTTTTATGGGTTTTTATTATTTTTATGTTTCTATAATGAGATGCTTTAGAGAATAAATGACAGCTGAGGCAGGAAGAATTCTTGTCTTCTAGGAACCATACTGTGGTAGATTATTCAATCCCACGTTGTAATCTCTGACTTACCTAAACACATGTACACAAGAGCAACACTAACTGAGCTCAGAAGGTTTTAAGTACAGAAACACACAAATGCATACTCACACAAATATATAAATATAAAGAATAGTATTTAGAGAAGATATGATGAATTTGAGAGGAAGTGTAGGAATAAAGGAAAAGTTGAGATGGAGAAGATAGAAAAATGTCCTAAATTCAGTACTTGTGGGAGAAAAGAAAAATCTCAACAATAAAACCAAGGCAAAAATGGTGGTACTTTAAAATGACCCTCAAAACCATCAACTTTCTATGGACTCTGAACACATACAAAAGCTGTGTTTTTCCCTATATGTCTGTAATATGATAGCTGAGAAAGCTAAGATAGTTGAGGGAAAAGAGTTTGGTCCTAATAAAAAAGAAAAGATTTATCAAATTAGTTAAGAAAGACAGACTGGGTAACAACCTTTCTTTTAGCTGAAAGCAACGGGTCCTGATAGAATCCTTTTGCTTCAAATCAGAAGAGGGAGTTAAAATCCATTGTCAAATCCACAACCTCTTCAAGTATTGTAGTCAAAAGCAAGATTGATTTTTCTGAAAACAGAGTATTTCTTCTCAGAGAACATTACCTGAGAATTTTTTAACACCTTGACAAAACCTACTGTTGCTATCCCCAGACAAGTACCACAGCTAAAACCTCAGAAATAGTCCCAGTGCCAGACACAATAATGCAGCCCTAGGCTGTTACATCTAACATTATTTTGGCTGGTCGCAATGGTCTCAGCCCACCGGACAACTCGTAGTATGCAAGCCATAGTAGTATTGTCCTTGATCCTACTCAAGAAATTTGCTGGCAGGTTAAATAATTATTCAGCGTGATTAAGCGATATTCAACTTATAGATGTAGTAGTGATTCTTAGTAGTATCCAACAGAGAATTTATAATCTATATGAAAAGTCCAGTATTATAGAAATGGATAAACATTGTATTGTAGTTCTTACTTTAAAAGTGCTCATTTATTATTTATTTGTATGGGTCTGTGCACTTGACTATGCCCACTGAGGCCAGAAGGCAGCAGCTGGAATTATGAAGAGCTATAAAATCCCTGAAAATGGTGTTGGTAACTAGAGTCTGGTCTTAAGAATTAGCAACAACTGCCCTTAACACCAGAAGCTACATGTGAGAACTTAAAGCTCTTTTTTTCACATTTTATTATGAATGGTGATTTCACAGTGTCAATAAATGCTTTTAGGTCATTGTGCTTTAGTCACAGAAATTAATTTCCTGGGAAGGGCTTTTAAGCACTGTGTTAAAAGTGTCCTACTTTTGAATAACTAAGAACAGGGTGCTACATCAGGTACTTATACTCATTTAGAAAATAAAGCAGCTCTTTCCCATTAACATCCATATTTGCAGAGCAAAAAAGTAGCATATTTATTACTTCAGAGGTAAGTGGTGGTCCTGAGAATCCCTGTTCTGCTTTTGTCATGGAAATTGTAGTCCTTAGATGGCACCGATTCTTCTGAATTTATATGCTTTTTAGCTTGGAAAGTGATAAAGTGATAAATTTTATTTTCTAAAAAATTTTTTTATCAGACTTCTGGTCTTAGTAGATTAAATAAATACTAACTGATTTAAATTTGTTTAAAAGAGTAAATCAGTTTACAAACTAGAAAATATTAAAATTTCATAAGTTGATCCAATTAAAATTACTCTTTCTCTTTTATACAGCCTATTCTCAGAGTGAATGTCGGTCTAAACTGGAATTAAAATAGTCAACACTAAATGAACTCACCGGGTTGTGAGGAGTGGAAGGACATGGGCAGGGACAAATGGGAAAGCCATGTAATTAAAAATAAAACCAAAAGTAAAGTAATTAATAACATCACATGCAGTCAGTTATAATATAAGGAAATATAAATGAAGGTTTCTGAGATTTTATAATTTTAATGTAAATAGGATATGTCTGTCATAAAACACAGAAATGTCCTGGAACTATAATATGAATCACATGATAAAAGTAGTTATATTTTTATGGATAAGCCACTCTTTTATAAACTTTAAAATTATATTACTTAAAATATTTTTCTAAATATGATGAAAGTTACACTTAAATATTGTGGAACTATAAGGAAAATATTTGGTATGCATTTGATTTTACTTTCTTGCCTCTCTCTGTCTCTCTCTCTCTGTCTTTCTCTCCCTCTTTCCCCTCCTACATGTGTGTGTATGTGTGTGTCAGTTACCTTTCTCTGTGTGTGTGCATATGAGTGTGTGTTTATGTGTCTGTATTGGATAATTAATTGGATAATTAGTGAAACTGCTACAATTCTGTGTTAATCAAATATAACTAGAAGATTAAAATAAGTAATATTTTTCTAAGAGATCACATCTCACGGAAAAATAACTTTTTTAAATAGAAAATTGGTATATTAGCATTTCTTAATAACCAGCTGAAGATACATAGTTTCCCAGTGACACCATTCATCTTTTATTTGCCAAGATTTTTCTCATTACATTTTTTCCCTTAATGGTAATTTTTGCTCAATAAATACTATGTTTGTTTGCTGTAGATATAATCTCTAGCTTGCAAAGTACATTTTTAATATTAAAGTTTCTCATCTCTTCAGAGATTTATTTTCCAGGCAAAATTTAAGTAAACTCTGTATTTAGTAAACATTTAAGATCTGCATATGTTGCAAGTATCTTTGAAGGAGAAACAGTAGAATGAGAGGTGATGTACTGGGACTAATTGTGTATCAAACAGTCTGCTTTGAAGATGTTGTAGGCTCCATCTGAACTTTAGATATTTCAGACTGATCTACTGTAGGCTTGGTTATTAGTCTTCATTCTCAGTTTTACCATCAAGCAAAAGGACCAGGGACAGAAGCTGATATGGTAAAGGAAGTAAGACAATGAATCTAACATAACTTCCTATTGATACCTTAAAAATTACTACTTTAAACACTGCTGCTGTCTTGAAAGTGGACTTGTAATAAGAGCTCTGAAATTACTGATGATTCGAAGATCCTGAAGAGGTATTTTTGGATTTGTCATTTTCCAAGAGAGATAATCTCTCTTAACAGTAAAGTCATTAGTTGTACCACAAGAAATCTACGGGCTAAAATAGTATTCTAAGTACTTAAATGTGGAGAAATGCATTTTAGCAGCTAGATATTAATTGATCAAATGATAAATATATTTAAAACTTTTCCACTATATTGAATCAAATAGAATTTCAATTATTTATGATTATTTTTTTAAACTATTGTATATTACCTAGCTGGTTACCATTTAAATATGCTTGTCTGTATATACTTGTGTGTGTACTTGTTAATGTATCATACATGTTATCATTGGTCCTTCTATCTCTTCATAAAGACACTGGATGTTGTTTCTTTTGGTCCAATCAGGTATTTCTAGAATACTGAACTAGAAGAAGTAAGATAAAATGGATTTTTTCCAGCCTGGGGCTGTCTCCTCATTCCAGGCAGCACTTCATATTGATCTTCTATTTCTAATTTTGTTGCCACTGATTGAGCTGAGCTCTAAATCTTCTGATGGCTTACATGCTGTTAGGATGCTACATTGCTACCAGAAGTGAAACGCAGCTATGTTCTCATTTTAAACTCTAATTTGGTCTTATTTGCAGCAAATTAAAGTACCCGGTGTGGCATTTCAGTACCAAAATGCTTTATTAGATGTCTTTCTCTACTCACCTACACAGAAAACAAAGACTATATGGTCAATAAACATGTGTGCCTTAGACAAAAGGGCAAAATAGGACATGAAAAGACAGCTATGTAAATTATACACTTATATTCCCTGAATATCTACATTGAGTAAGACCATTTATATGTTTTTCTTGATTTTCTCATTTACTGTTTGTGTATGTGTGTGTCTCTCTCTCTCCCTTTCATGTCCCATGTATGTATGTGTGTGTTATGTGTGCACATGTTTGTCTGCAAATGTGTGAGAGAAATAGAGACAGAGATGTAGAAAGCTACAGAGAGACAGAGCTATACAGAGAGAGTGAGAGAAAGAGAGAGAGAAAGAGAGAGAGAGAGAGAAAGAGAGAGGGCCAAAGCAAACCACTGAAGGACAGAGGATAACTACAAAAACTCCTTCACCTTTGTGTAGGTTGTCAGAGTTGAGCTCAAATTGCAGAACTTTGTGGCCAGTCATGCTTTAACTACTGAGTCCTGAGTCAGTGGCCCTGGACATATTGTTATGAAGCGAATGCTCACTAAGAGGTATATACTTAGATGGATATTAAAAGTTCTTAGTATAACATTAATAAGTATCAGATCATTAGATCATGGTGCTGGAGACATGACTCAGTGGTAGAGTAGAACCACTATTTCAGAGTACCTATGTTCTGTTTGTAGGAACTGTATCTACTGGCATGCAACCATCTGTTATTCAGTCCCAAGAAATCTGTCTGACCTAGCCTTCACAGGCTTCTAAATACATGTGCATATATCTACATAAGACACACCTGCACACAAAACCACAATTAATTTAAGGTTTGTAACAATTAGTGTAGAAAAATATTCATAAGAAAACTAGTTGAGTTTCTAAAGGGAATTTATATGGACTGTTAGCATAACTATGTCAAACATGAGGAAACAGTAGAAAAGAAGATGCCCTCTAATAAAAAGAAAACTAATTTGTTTTTGTCTATGCTCTGAAACAAAGAGCTTCATTGATAACTTCTATTGATTTTTAATTTTTGAGTAACAATGTTTCTATTAGTTGTATCAATTATTGGGCATTTGTGTGACAGAAACAAATTGTCATTCATTTCTATTACACTATTCAGATATTTTTGAAGAATGTTAAGTTAGAAGAAATAATGAAAAAACAAATTTGTGTCTTAGGAATGTACTGATCGAATCTACCACACTTTTTCTAAAGCACATGTTCCAACATTTTCCACAGTCTTCCAACTCCCAGTGAATTGTTTTACGTTAATATACACACATTATATGTATCACACATATAAAATTAATAGATCACATTTGTGCTTCTTTCCAAGCTTGTTTTACAAACTATAGTATCTTAAAGTAAACTAAAATCAAATTGAATTTCAAAACTGTTATGAAAAGCAAACGGTAAAAGAAATAAAGATATCCTACTATAACCACTTCCCTTTAAATTTCTTTTGGGTAGCTTTGCTAATTTTATAGTCTTTATCAAATTTCACTTGTCTTCCGACCATTTTTATTTTTATACCTAAATCTAGCATCCACCACCATCATGCTCATGTCTTATTTGCTGTTTTAGGCTTGTCAAAATCTTTGATGACCATACCTTTTGATTTATAACTTCTATAAAGACAAATAAATGGATAAAACATAGAAGCTCATCTATATTATGAAAACACACCAGGGATCTGACAACAAGAGAGAAGTAGGTGAAACCTGGTCATAATTGGTAAGTGAAATTTGACTATGTAAAGTTGTCCTTTATTTCTATTATAATAAAAAAACCCAAAATTCTGCTTTCCTAATATGCCACTGGAAGAAAGAGTTCTATGAGTCCTCTATATTTTATATATATCTTAAGGTTTTCATGAAGAGAAGACAGAAAGATTTCAAACCGACAATGTTCTTTTGACTTTGCCTTTCAACGTATCTATATGTTATTTACAATTTCTAAAATTCAGTCAAAAGAAAAACAGCCTTAATATAGAAATAATTGAATGTGATAGTATAGTATAATTCTAATAATGCTTAATATATTTATAACAAACCAAATGATGATTCTTACAAAGATTTCCTTGTACACTTGTGAATTTTTTAAAAATAATCCACACCTGTAGTTCTGTATCCTAATACTGTATATTCACAGGTGGTATTTTCAAACTTTAGAGCAGACTTACTTCTGTTTCATACAGACATGCAAATTATTAGAAGCTCTGAGTTGCTTTTTGTGATACTTTCTATCTTCTTTTGCAAGATACCTAAATAATTTTACTTAATATAAATATTTCTGGCACATATTGTTTTGTTTGTATGTAATGTCAATTTCAAAAAGAGTTAATTTTTTTTAACTAAACTCATTTCATTAAAATATGAATAATATACAGTAGTTTAATTTCCTAGTTAACTGAACTAACATTTTATATTTTTAGAAAAATCAGACAAATTACATTAAAATAATAATCAGCTGTAATATTTGTATTCAATTGTTATCTTGAATGATGGAACAAATTAAAACACAGACATTATATGCTCTTAAAGTCTCTTTCTCTTGTTCTCTCTCTCTCTCTCTCTCTCTCTCTCTCTCTCTCTCTCTCTCTCTCTCTAACACACACACACACACACACACAGAGAGAGAGAGAGAGAGAGAGAGAGAGAGAGAGAGAGAGAGAGAGAGAGAGAGAGGGCCAGAGAAATAGAGAGCTTCAGAGACAGAGACAGAGGCCGATAGATAATATAAATGTATACTAATGTTCACAAAAGAATAATAAATGATTAATGGGGTAATATTGGGTAATAGACATCAAATAAACTGTTGAACAAATACAAACTACAAAAGTATTAAATCTCACCAATCAGGCATAATAGAGTTACAGAGCTAAAAGACCCTTTCATGATCCTACATTATTTATCACTGATAACATAAAATGACACAGTGCTTTTGGAATGCTAGTTAGTGAACCTAAGTAGTTTTTCTGGTTATACTCCAAATACAGACATGTAGTTAAAGTTTCTGGATTATATACTACATCTTTGTAGGTGAGTGATGTTATTAGGAAGTAGATTGCATGGCCATCAATAGAGAAGACATTAATATGATGATATAGCTATATCTGCACACTTTGCTGTGTCTATTAAGAATAAAGTAGGAGAAAAGAAGACAAAGAGAAATAATATCACTTAATCATAACTGCTTATAGTAACAGGAAATGAGCCTAACTTTGCACAAGTTTTAAGAGCAGAAAGAGTTTTGAAAGAATTGTTGTAACAGATGAAGACACCAACTGGGGGCCACATCACAGGATCACAGAGCTAAGACCTAGCTAAAGTTGGAAACTACACCTGCACAGACATGCATTTTCTCTACCCACAGCATCCAACCATCTGAGAGCAGAGACAGAGAAACAGATGGTGAAATGAACGGGATGAAAGTAATCCACATACAAAGAATCTGCAGAATAACATTTAAGGAATGAGGCATGTGAGCATGTTTTCATAGGGGGAGTACCAAGAGACCTGTGCCATGGGATGGGAAGAAATAGAAAAGCCATGTTTTGAAGAAGAGCAGAGAAATAGGGATCCTTTTGAGGATAATAATTTTTCCTTTTGTTTCTGTGTCTATCATCATCTATTTATCTATCTATATCTATCTATCTATCAATAGATAGATAGAGATAGATAGATAGATAGATAGATATCAAACAATTTGAAGTTAAATCACTCAACTAAGGATAGTAATAGAAGTTTTTTTTTTCAAACAAGGTGGCTAGCTCAAAACCATAGATTAGCTAGCTCTGATTTTAATTCAAAGACTATAATGAAAGAAACATTGAGAAGTGGTTGAGGAAGACTACTGATATCATGCTTAGTTTTACACACTGCACCACACACACACACACACACACACACACACACACACACACAAATGTATGCTCATGTAAACATAAACACACCCGCACCACACGTGCACATTTAAAAATGCTGAACTTCTATACTTTCTCACACTTTCTTTCATTGAAAAAGGTACTAGATTTAACTAGATTTAAACTTCTGCCTAAGTTTCAGATAAAGTCAGAGATTTGAGGGCAACATGATCCATCTGCACAGCCCTGAGGTGCCTCAGCTGTTCTTTGTTACGTTCCCTTTCACACGGAGCACAAATAATAATGTTACAATGACAGAGTGAAATATGAGCAATGTGGTTGACTCATAAACCTAACCCAGGATTAGGTTTCCAAACCACATTATTTCTCCACTTTTATTCCTTTATGGGTCATTTGACATCTGATGGTGTCACTCCTACTATTCTTCATTCTGTCATTTACCATAGCATTTCATATACATTACAAACCTACAATTGCTTTATAGGATTTCAACATCCAAACGAATTATCTGCCAGGCCTATTATTTTCTTGATTCTTTGAAACTCAATGAACTCTCTAGTCTGGTTCCACTTCCGATTTGCCTCCACTAAGGAGAACTTCACATTTAAAATTCTATCTTCCAATACTGGGCAGAAAACTTCTGGTTTTTTTTTTTTTCATCAGGTACTAGATTGTTTGTAGTTTCATATGTATAACCTTGCTGGGATTTCAGCAGTATCCATGAATCATGTTAAATTCCTTCTAAGATTTCTTTCCAAATTTTCATTATTGTAGCTTAGTTGTGAACTACTAGAGTCTCTTCAAACTTAATAGTTAAGTTTTCTCTTCTTTTAATGTGCACTTTCACAGAAAAATCCAATAAAATAATGTTTTAAACCTCATATAATTGCGTAGCACACACGTTTTTTTCCACTGTATCGATCCACATCTGATACCAACGAACACAATTTTTGTAACTTTCTTCTATACAAATATATCATTTTCCTGTTTGGGTGATAAATAAATATCAATTATCATGCATTTCTCTTTAGTGTATGAGTTAGTTGTTTACTCTTGAAATCAATTGACTTCGCCAACATTCAATTATGCCCAATTTTCCTGAAAGACATTTAAAATCTTTTCAGGCTTCCTGGTCTTTTATTCTTCCTATCATCTGCTCATTTAGAATGTGTAGTCAGCATTCAAAAAATAAAATTTCTTGTCACAAAATCATCATCTTTTAATACCAGTGATGGATTCCTACGTTTTTGATGTAGCTCTAAACTTTCCTCAACTCGAGTCTGCTTTCGAATGTGCTTTCTAAACTTTCTTCCCTTGACTGATCCATTACATCCCCCTCAGAGTTCTGTATTCAGTTCTCTCCTATTCACACTCTAGACTATAACTTTGGATGTCCAGTAGTGGTAACCAGCATGTATTGGAAACATGATTTCCTCAAATCTCTTCCATGGTCAGATAAACGGCCTAATTCAAGGGACTGAATTCAGGAGGTATACGCCAAACATCAGCATCTTACAGATTTCGACTTTGCTGCCGAAAACCACCTCATCTGAGATTATTACACTTCCAATCCCTGCAGGAGAGCTATAGACCAAAGCTATGGAAGACTACACACTCCTTTTTCTATGTGTTAGCTTCGTTCTTTGGCTGTATTAATGTGATAATACTCATCAGCAATTATGATCCAGGGAAAGAAAGAAAACTCATTAAAAAGAGCAATAGGAATACAAAGTCAAAGAACTGATTTAAAAATTTGCATCTGTTAGAAAATGAATATGAGTGATTATGTTAAAAATGTAATCTCTCATTCATAGATTAGTTTTCTCAGCCCCACCAAAAAAATTTATAATGAAGTTTAGCTAAAATCTTCTCTGGTGAACATTTCTTCAAAGACATACACATAAGTGTCTCACATACACACACACACACACACACACACACACACAAATGGTCATACACACATGAACAATGTGTATTTGTGTCTGATAAATATTAAATGTATTTTATCTTATATACATACTTAGATGATTATCTGGATTTCATATTAAAAAAACTGTCTTTATGACTTCTGTGATGAAATGCTTGTTATATATACACACAAGCAAAATAAATCAATTATATATATGTATATAAAATTATATATTATACATTATATATTATATATTATATATAATATATTATATATTATATTATATATTATATTATATTATATTATATTATATATATAATTTCTATATATTCACACAAATATGTATATAATGATAATAATAAATGATGAAGACGCTGAAACTTAAGAGATGGCAGGCTGTAGGAAGGATTTGATATAGAGCAGTTTGAAGACATTGATGGTAGAAAAGGAAGAAAAGTTATACAACTTATTTAAAACATATTTTAAAGGTCACTAGTGTGCTAGATATGTGAGTGTGTGTGTGTTTGTGTATGTGTATATATAATTTTAAAAAACAGTGAAACTATCTTTTAATGAGGAGGGAATGCAAATCCTGAAAAATTCTATCAGGCTGTAATGGCCACAGTTCTGATTGGTTCCAAATTCATCAAGCCACACTCAATATTTAGTAAATTATTCAATACCTGGCCTTTAAATGTAGCTTGCAATTTAGTTTTAGGAAGTATGTTAAGAAGTCATCAAAATCATCCACATGATATCTGAGCAAAAATTGCTTACTTATTTCACTAATTCTTCAAAAATGAGCCAAATGATTTTTCCAAGCTTGATTATTAAATTTCCAACTAACTAAAACAGTAAATATTTAACAAATATTTTAAACATTATTTTATTGTATTTAATATTTGTGTTTGTAGATTTGTAATATATACATTATGTACAACTCAAATGCACAAACTATAAATGCCAAAACTTGCTTATGCATATCAAAAATTTTTTGATTATTTGCAAATAATCCCATATGTATGCATTTACAATGGACATTCTTAAGTGTTCATAATGTCCATTACTTATAAAACTTGTAAACAATATACACTACATGTTAAAATATATATACTTTCATATAATGAGGACAGGTTTTTATAGCATTAACCAACTATTTATTGTATGTGCATCAAGTCATATTTCATTATACTTTATATCAATATTTTCCTTCCCCAAATTAGGGTTTACAGTGATTTTTAAGTAAAACAGGCAACTGTGACTCTTCCATGCAGTTTTTCTAAATGTTGAATTGTTTCAAGGAAAAGTAACATATACTAAGCAGTATCAATAACCATGTATTCATTGATGTGTCTCTCTGTCCGTCTATCTCCTTATTATTCTGTCTACCAATAACCAGAGAAAATAATTTCAAGTTCACCTACACATTGGAACAAGATTCTTCTCGTTGTTCTTCTATTTCAAAACTATCAACAGTTATGATAGAATAAGTTATTTGAGTTGATAGCACACAGATAATTTATCATTTTAACTGTGTCTTTTCGTTTTCTGTTTTGACTACATAATATAATGTTAAGTTTGGAAGAATAAAATTTGAATATTTAATATTGTTTTAATGGTATTTTCAAAGTGATATAAAAACTCATATTTCCTGACTGCAAAAGTAAATATTCTCCAAGCTTATTTTAAATAGAAGAAATGTTTTATGGCTGTAATTATTAGGCTTAAACCAAATTGCAAGCAATGATTTTATTAATTTAATATATAAAAATTATGTTTTATGAAAAAATAGTAATGCAAGTACCTTACTTATTAATTAGAAAACACTATCAATAATCAGTGGCTGATTTATATTTTCTACATTCCAATGTAAAATCAGAAATACTTCAAAATAGCAAATCATATATTTTAATCAAATAATTATTTTAAATTTTCACTTTCAAAAACATAGGACAATAAGTTCAAGATTGTTTTTTAAAATATTTTCATAATTTTGTCAAGAATTTCACTTATCTTATGAAGTAAATTCCATAAACAGAACAAATTTTTGATATTGACTTATAACATTGAAAACATGAATTTTTAAATTTTCTGAAATTTTTAATTAAAATTTATGAATTCATAGTGTGTGTGTCTGTCTGTGTATGTTTGTGTGTGTGTTTGTATCTCTGTGTGTGTGTGTCTGTGTGTGTGCCATGAGGTGGCATGCTAAGGTTAGTGGATAACATTCATAATTTAATGCCTCATTCCACTCTGTGGTTTGCCGTGAACAAATTTATGTTGTTGGGTTTGATAGCCACTTCCATTTAAATTCACTAAGCCAGCCTAATTTTCATTTAAAAGATATAACTTCATATTTGGTCAAAAGGACACAAAGCACAAGAAACGAATAAGAGGCAGTAGACTTGAGATACTCTGTGCAGTGTTGTATAATGAGGGCCAATTGTAATTATCCATGGCATTATTAGTTACATTAATAACTTAATCTAATGATTTTTGTTGTTATTGGGTTTTTTGTTATCTTTGTTTGTCGGTTGGTTGGTTTCTCAAAGGCAGGCTCTGGCAATGTGTTTTTCTTTTACTATTCTTGTTGCACTTAAGACAAAGGTTATTTGTTTAGAAAGAAAATTAACTCATATCCACAAGTTACACAGTTCCTTCCTTTCTTCCTTCCTTTCTTTTGCTTTTGAATTTGAAGTAATTTAGAAGTATATACATTAACTGATTATTTTATTTATTTATTCATACAATCCAACAGTTCATCCACGAGGTGGATGTTGGAGTAGAGTGGACCAATTCGAAACCCTGGATCTGAGCCTGAGAGGTATCTGAGCTGGTCAACCTGCAGGCTCTCCAGCTTTCCCACCCTCAGGGCAGACTCTCCAGCAACACTCACAACCAGAGCCAACTCTATTCTGCTACCCAGGACCTGATCTCCTGCTCTCAGAACCAAAAGGCCAGCTCTCCAACCTTCGAGGAATGACAAGGGGTGAGTGTGGGGTGGTCATCTCTCCTTGCCCACGCTGCAGAAGAGCAGACAAGGTACAGGACCAACTGTTCAATGCTCACACCCTTGGACTCAGATCACCCTAGCTCCCAACATCAGGGTCAGCTCTACTGTGCTGTCCAGGTGAGATGTAGAGCACCTTACTTACAGCAGATGAAAAAGGCAAACTGTAGGGGGAGGGGAGAGGCTCTCTCTATTGTAGAAGCCACAGCACAACAGACAAGAGGCAGGGGGCAGGCTCTCCCATGCTTCTACTCTTGGGGCCATGTCACCCCCAAATCCTACATCCAGTGCCAGCTGCTCAGGAGAAGTGCAGGGCCTGGCTTTCTGAGTGATGCAGCAAGTGATGGACAGGACCAGCTCTTCTGCCCTGGGAACCTGTCTAAGCCTGTGTGTGCGATTGATGGTTGTCTCAGGCTAACTTCTTGTCTGTGCCCCCTGGAACCTGACTGGTGATGATGTCAGGCTCACTTCATCACACTGAGCGTAGGCATACCCTCTCACCTCTTCCCTACCTATTGACTTGCATGTAACACAGTAGCCACAGCTATAATGCCTCTAGGATCAGATGAATACTTTTTGTTTGCTTATGCTTTAAAAAAAAAGTATTTATTAAGGCTCCACATGCCCCATGAAAACATTCGTTTGGATCTTCCCCCACCACTCACTATAGATATGTCCTAAACACCCTCTAATTTTAATTTTCTTTCTCACTATATCTCATAAGGGAAAAAACCAACAACAAAACAAACAAACAAACAAAATGACTTTGTGGGAGCTCTACAAAAGCATTCATAAGAAAATAGATGAACAAAAAAATTAAAACCTATGCATGTGTCATAAGTGAATACAGTTTTACAACACAGATAGTCCTGTCATTTTTTTTTTAATCTATTTGTAAGATATCCTATCTTTGCATGAGGATGGGAGGTTTCTGTAGATATGTGCTCTATATTCAGAACTGTGACATCTATGTGAATGAACAGTGAAACATATAATCAGAATCCAATGTCAGAGGAATTTTGATGTGGCTCCTTAATTGGAAGTGTCAACATTTGAAATCACTGATTCAAGAAGAAAATGGAACCCAGAAGCTGCAAGCCCAGCAACCAAAGGCATGCCCCTGACAAAAGCCAGAGCCTGCTGAATGTATCTTAAAGGACGTTTAGTTGTAAAAAAAAAAATATTCCTAAAGTTTTAGAACAATATTATTTTACATCTGATATACATTGTTTACACCTTCCATTTCACTCCCTTCTCTTCTTGTTGTTCTAACTATGTCCTCACCTTCATCCCTTCTCTCCTCTTCTTCATGTAAAAACCACTTTAATTAGGATTTTTCCCTTTTGAAGCCAAAGTGCATACTGCTAACTTTTAGATCTGTAATAAAATTAGGAGGGGAACCACTTTAGAATTCTCATGGGGGTTGACATTTTGAAGATACTACTATATCATCAAATTTTTGTGTAACGCATAGTAGGTTTTAACTCATAGTAGCAGAGAATGTGGCTTAAGACAGAAATGGGTTTGCGAATGCAAGTAGTTAAGATAAGATCATTAGGATAGACACTACTGTTAGGTGGCTGGTATCTCTATGATAGAGAAAATTCATAGGAGAGGTCTGAAATCTAGCTCTAGAGGATCTAATGTCTCCTTCCAGCCCCTGGTGAGACCTGAACACTCATATGCATCCATTAACACACCCCCTACACATTCTCTCTCTCTCTCTCTCTCTCTCTCTCACACACACACACACACACACACACACATTAATACACACATGCAAATATAACTGATAAAATAAAAAACATTTTAATTTGATAGTTTTAAGACATACATGAACATACATAAGTTTATACCTGGATATAAATAAATGCATATCCATATGTTTACATATTTGTATGTGGAGGCACACATATATTTATCATTTATTGTTTATCTATCTATTTATCATCTATCTATCTATCTATCTATCTATCTATCTATCTATCTATCTGTATATTCTACACCTATTCATGTAAAATATAAATATCAGGGGAAACATAGTTTTTTTCACAATGGAAGGTGATGATAATTTAATGAAAAGCAAACCCAACATTTTAATAGTAGTTTTTTGTACAATTTTCAAAAGCTCCCCCCATCTGCCATTTTTAAAACTTGGACATGCTTGCCTTGGCAGATATGAAGATGACTGCCATGTGTTTACTCCTTCCACATGTTTTTGGAGAGGAGCCCAGCCTTGTTGTCTTTCTGAATGAGAAGGTAGAGAGTATGTTTATGGCCATTCATTTTATACCTTCACATGATTCACTTACAAGGTAAAAAACTATTTTAGTAGTTTTATTGTATGATTAGGCTGTACTATAATTAGCTCACTTAGTGTAATATTGTTCGACATTCAGGCATGCTTTATCATTTAGCTGTTTCACATATCAGCAATAGTGATGTCTTTCCTCTTTCAGGTGCATGTGTCCACAGCTGTGTTGGAAGTTAAAAACCCTTTCCACATGGCTGTGAGTTTTCTTTGTATCTGAACAAAGAGAAGCTCACAAAGGTGGATGACTGTGTCACAGCTGTGGCTGCTTTGGTGGCAGCTTTCCATGTGCTTGGGAATGAGTGCCCGAGAAGACTGTCCCAAACCTTCAACTTCCTAGAGACGTTGATCTTTGATGTTCAGTCCCCAGTTTTCCCCTTTGAAAGAGAAAGAAATCAGGTCTCAACCTCTGATCACTTAAGAGCATCTTAATGAACCCTCCAGGGCGTTGGAAGCTTCGTAAATAGTTACATATTCATCTTAGAATATCTGTTGCCTTAGAGGTAGGGGTTAGAAAAATCATGTTGTCTCCAGCATCAATGAATTTTTGAAGCCTCTCTGTAACTTAGATATTTAAGTTTTTTGTGAAGTTCGGTAATATAATACTAATTAAAGGCTCTGAATTTGATCTAAGTTCTGTGGTCAAGGTTTCAAGTTGAACAGTGTCAGTTTTGCCTGGCATAAAAACCATTATGAGGTAAAATTCTCCCAGTTAGGGTCTGCCCCTGAACTTAACTCAGTGTGACGGCTTGGAAGCCCATGAGTTGGACAGCTGCCTCTTTAGTCTCTTTGGTTAGAACATTGGTTGGAAATATCTTGAACTTGAATTTTTTTATGAATAGGTTGATTTTTTCTTATTGGATATTTTATTTATTTATAATACAGATGGCATCCTCTTTCCCCATTTCCCCCCCCCAGAACCCCCTACCTATACCCCCTCTTCCTTTATGTTTTTATACCATTTTGATTACATGCATGTATTAAGGTCAGTTCTAGGTTGAGGGTCTAGCAATACAATAGACGCAAATAGTCAAGGAACAAGCAAGACAATAAATACAAATAATCAAAGAAAAAAGCAAAGCATTAAACCCTATTACGTAAACACTCCCGTGATCACTGTTTCTAAAGGCTTATCAGAATGACCAAAAGTATCTGAGCCTACTTCCCTGTCCTAGCCCAAGGTCATTTTCATGTCTGAAGCCTACTTCTTTGTTCTAGCCTAAAATTTAGATTCCTGTCTAAAATTATTTCTTTGTTCTAGCCTAAAGTCAGATTCCTGCCTGAAGCCTACTTCCTTGTCCTTGCCTTTTAAAAAGGATTCTTCAAAAGTCAATACAGAGTGCTTTAATTTACCACACTGAATCATAAAATTATTTTTGTTTTTTTTCTTACTTTTGAAATGGCTAAATACACTAAAACATATACTTAAATAATATCATACTAAGAAGCATTCATGGTAAGATATAATAACTGTAGGTATAAGTAATAACTAAATACAAAAACTATACCTTTCCTAAAATTCATGCATACTGATATTTTAAAAATTGGTAGTTCAATCAGAATACACTTTTCTTTAATTATTCTAAGTTAAGTTTTAGTTTATTTTTTTTAAGTTTACCTTTTACTAACTTTTGTTTAAGCATAAGTAATTGCATCTTTGTTTGACTTTATAGTAGACTTTTGCAAAAATATCCGGATGATAAGAAATTTTAACAAGTGAAAAATATATGCACATTTTGACCACTGTCTTAGTTAAGGTCTCTATAGCTGTGATTATACATCATAACCAAAAAACCCTGAGGAAGAAAGGATTTATTGAGCTTAGACTTTAATATTACTGTTCATCATCAAGTGATTTCAGGATGGAAACTCAAACAAAGTAGGAACCTGGAGACGGGCTGATGCAGAGGGCATGGATGTTGCTTACTGGATGACTACCGTGGCTTGCAAAGTCTGCTTTCTTAGAATCACAGACCAGCGGCTCAGGGATGACACCACCTGTAATGAACTGTGCCTTCTTCCATCAATCACTAGTTAAGAAAATGCACTCAGCCCACCCTGTACCCTTTTGTAAGCAGACATTTTCTCAGTTGATCTTTCCTTCTCTCCAGTGACTCTGTCATATGTCAAGCTGACATAAAGCGAGCCAGGACAATGGGCCCCTTGTCAGCTTGGCACACAAACACATCACTATTATGACACAAAATTGTCTTTCATATTCATCCACAAGATCTCACATTAACAGGAATATAATAATATACAATATTTCAAATTTTAAAAGTCCCGGTACTTAAAGATCTAAAAAAAACCCCTAAAATTTCAGACTCTTTAAAATATCTAGTTCCTTTTAAAATCCAAAGTCTTTTAAAACTCAAAGACTCTCATCAGTGGGCCCCTGTCAAATCAGAAATAAATTAAATATTTTCTTACTTCAAAGAGGAGGAACCAGGGCACAGTCACATTATGTACCAAGCCAAAATAAACTTCAAAAGAATAAATAACTTAATGTCCGATTATCTGGGATTCACTCACCTTCCTCTTCACTCTTCCAAAGAGCTTGGGTCATTTCTTTGGTTCTATATTCTGAATAAACCTAGTCTTCTAGGCTCTGGCATGCTTTGCTCCACCATCACTGTTGCTGATGGTGGTAGTGGTCATCTCACAGCACTGACATCTCCAAAGTGATGGGGTCCCTTGTGGCAACAGGACTATATTCACCATCAGCTTCCTCTGAACTCTCTTCTGGGAGACTAGCACTGATTCACAATGCCAAACCTCAGCTGCTCTCCATGACACTTTATGCCTTCAGAACCAGTACTACCTGGGTGATTCATACACACAACTAGTTGGCTGGCAGTGCAAGGTACAACTTTGGATACCACAGCCACACAGCTTCTGTGTGTGTAGGGACTCTGAACTTCTCAGATCATTTCAATGATGCAAGTCTTTTCTTTTTCTTTTTTCTTTTCAATGATGTAAGTCTTTTCTTTTTCTGTTTTCTTTTCAATGATGTAAGTCTTTTCTTTTTTCTTTTCAATAATGCAAGTCTTTTCTTAATTATTGCTGATTTCTTATCTGCAGAGCTGACCAGCATCTATGGTCCCAGGAACAAAAGAAGGTTTTATTTTATCGGTTTCAGTCTCTTCTTAATCAAGCTGATCATCAACTCCAGAAAACAAGAATCATAGAGTCTCAACTCAAAATAGCAAATGGCTCTGATTGAGTCCAAACTTCTACACTGAAGCTCTCCACAGATCAGAACTCCATCATCTGCACTGCTCTCAACATTGTCATTTTCCAAGCTCCTATAGAACCTTCCAGTAAGCTCTCAACATTCATGTTTTCTAGGCCAAGGTTTCAAAGTTCTTCCACAATTCTGCCCCAAACGTAGACAGGTTTGTCAGAGTAACACCCCGCTTTCCTGGTACCAAATTGACTTATGTAGGATTACTATTACTGTAATCAAACACTATGACCACAAAGCAAGTTGAGGAGGAAAAGGTTTATTTCACTCACAGTGACATGTAACAGTTCATCCTTAAAGACAGTGAGGGTAGGAACTCAAGCAAACCATATAGTAGCACCATTCCATGGCTTCAGCAGAAGCTCTTTGCCTCTGGGTTTCTGCTCTGCTAATGAGCATTAGAAAAACCAATAAAAATAAAAAAAATCATTAAAATTTGAGAATAATTCCAATATATGCATATTAATTTGTAATTACAAAAAATACCTGGTGTTGACTGATAAGATCTAGTTAAGAGCTTGCCACTTTATTCACTATAAGAAATATAAAATTAAAAAAATTTCATTTCTCAGCATAGTATATATTTTTACATATTTGACATAATTTTATTGAAAAAGTTCTCCAGAAATTCCTAGAAATACTGAAATAAAAAACATTTATTTATGTTTCTTACAAAGAATATGTAAATAATGTAAAATTGGGTCTATTATAAAATGGCAATTGCATTACACATTGAATAAAAAGGTATGTTATAAATTGATTTTGTCTGACTTATCAAATATTTCTCAAGTCCATGAGTTACAAATTCACAAATTCTACATGACCCTTGTACATTTTTAGTAGGACATTATTTTAGTGAAAATATCCTTCAGAAAATATTTATGAGAAACTCAAGGTTATGGTCTAGTCTTCATCTTCTTTATACATATTAATAGGGATAGTAAGACTGTAGCTTGACGGCTTGAATAGTTATTTTTGTATTATTAAGCCATTGTAATGATTATTTAACATTTATTATTTTACTTATTTTGACATCCATTAAATTGATTAGATGTTTGTTAGAAAGAAAATGAAACATTACACTTACAGCTAGGTGCATTGAAACATTCTATTGTTATATGCATTTTTTTTGTCATGAAGCTTAGTAAATTAGTATAAATATTTTTCATCCACTAGACTTTCACTTGTTGTGCTACTTTTGTTTTAACATTCTGTTGGTTGACCTAAAGTTAATGAAGCAGTAAAGGACAGTCACAGTGTGACAGTTATTTGGTTCCATCAGGATCACTTTAGAATAGATCTGCCTTATTATAAGGGAAAAACTTAATATGACAGTAATGAGAACTAATCATGTTAGATTTCTCAGCCTACTGAAGCCTAACATTTAACTTATTTGGTTGCAATAATAGCTGAAAACACACATACTGTCATGAGTTCCATGTAGGATTTTTTAATTCAAAATTAAGGAAATGTTTACATTTTCTTATGTTTCTTAAATAAGTTTGTTTATCTAATGAAAATGAAAAAAAATATTGCCTTTCTTAATAATGATTTATATTTTGACTGTCTATGGTCAATGAGCAACCTCTATGTCTTTGTTTGCAATTTAAAAAATAATGTGTTAGATTTATAGTAAAT
The DNA here is from genome assembly GCF_004785775.1 of Grammomys surdaster. Classification (NCBI taxonomy): domain Eukaryota; kingdom Metazoa; phylum Chordata; class Mammalia; order Rodentia; family Muridae; genus Grammomys; species Grammomys surdaster. Next base: position 11,960,067 of record NW_021605377.1, on the reverse strand, counting down.
TATCCTTGTGATTATTGTTTTTATTTTATAGATAAGATAAAACTCTAATGTCAGACAAGTTAAAAAATATCATTTGAGGTTTACATGGCAAAAGTTAAAATAAAAATTTGGTCAATGGCTGAAATGAAATTCCTACCAAATTATTTTATAGGTTCATTAAGGTTGATTCAACCCATATATATTTAGTTGTTAGTAAACACATGGCATACATTCAGTATTAGGCTTCAATAGAAAGGTAAACACATAGCATATATTAAGTTTTAGGCTTCAATAGAAAGAAAGAAAGTCATAACAGTTATTCATTGTTAAGAAGTTAATACTTTAGAGTGGAAAATGCAGAAGGAAAACATTCCATTAAATATTTATTTCCTACATATCTTAAAATTTTAGAAGCCAAGAGGGAATGTATGGATAAAATAAAAGAAGACCATTTCAAATAATCTGGCTAAGGGTGGTTTCTTGAAGATGTTGTAAGTAAAGTTCACAAGAGGTGTTGGGGTGACCAAACAGGAGGAAAAAAATACTGTGGGGCAACTGTACAGAATGTGTTGGAATCTTCTTAGGAAAATAAAATAGTTCTGTGAACATGTACATTAGAGTGTGTATCTGATTGCAGTCTCTTTGCCTTCTGAAAGGTCTCCAATCCGTATGTAAGGTGACAGATGTGAACAATAAACACTTGTTCATTAAGCTGATGGTTCAAAATTATTTGAAAATATTTTATAGAGTTTACAAAAAATAAACTTACAAAGTTTATTTTAATCATTATTAGAAATGTTAAAGTGATATATTTTCCAGTGCAGGAAAAAAAAAACAACCATTATACTGTTAGAGGTATCAAAATAAAAGTACATATTTTGGCATTCTGAATTTTTCAGCCATGCTCCACATTTTACACATGATGGTCTGAAATCATACGGATACCAGAAAGAATTTAGCAAGGTGTTCCTAGCCTGAGATTAGCCATTTTCTGTCAACAGGAACGTTTTCTGAAGCAATGATGATGCCAGGACACTTGAGAATATTTATTATTATTTATCCGGATGTCTGAAAAGCCTGGGTGCTCAGAATATGCCCATGGAGGAGAACCAGCCAAGCATTCCAGGTGTATAAGTTTTCTACTGTCTTATTCCAGCATCATATGGCAACTGGAAGCTATCCAGGTTCCCTCCTTCAGCATTGTGTTTAATACAAGCCTGATTGACAGCCTGTGTCCTGAAATAGTAGTATCCGTGAGTGTGTACACGAGATTTTGGCATATCAATTGACTCAGGTAAACTGATCTCTGAAATTAGATATTTGGATAACTAAACTCTCAATGGGTATCTGATGATGTGAAATTATGTAGGTTTATAAACTGTACGGATCCATCTGAGTTTACAAAAGATTCCTCAACTAGTTTCTCAAGAGTGGAAGAGCTAGAAAGCTGTTTCAATTTCCTCTCGGTTTGAGTGGGAAGATTCTATTACCTGGCAAATAATCACAATTCAAACAACTCCCTCAAGTGATTTCAGTTTTCAATGTGGATAGTCATATACCCATATATTTCTGATGCATATGATTTTTAGAATTAAAAAGTGACTGTATTATTTTTCTCAAAGAGTCAATAGTTAGCTAGGGCTGATGGTTACTAATTTCTTCCCAGAAAATAGAATGCCTTTAGCACAATGAGTACTAGACAATAGTGATAAAACTTCTAGTTTTGTAGCACTTAAATTTCTCCAATTTTATGACTCAAGTATGTAATATATTCAACAATAGACATTTGCTATCAAGTTCTTAAAAATAATCGATGGCATAGACAATATCCTTTAAAGATTGACAAAAGTCTATGGAACCCAACTGATCAAAACCTGATTGATTGTACTGGGAACTTTATTTGATGACATAGTGGATTGACTTGTGGTATTGCTTCCCCATTAAATGGTTACTCTGTTTAAACACCATTTATATATGTATGTATGTATGTATAAGAAAGTTTCTAAAGGAGTAGATTTCCATAAGACTTTTGTTTAAAGACCCTTAATAGATTTCTCTATTAGGACTAGGGTCCACAACTCTGAATTTTAATAATTTGCAACTTTCTGTAGCACACTCCATCAATTCACATAGAAGTTTCCTTAATGAGGAAAGAAGAGTATATTTACCTTTGGGTATAAGAATGAATGTTTATAGAGATGTTGTTAGGGATTGTGCTGGTTTAGTAAATTAATGATCCAGGGAACATCATATCAACTGGTAGTCTAGCATCAATGGTCAGCCCTGCAAATAACCATACATACAAGTAACATTATGCAGACTTAGTAAGATATATTTTATTATCCCAGAAGAAGGAGAAGAGAGGAATGTTGTAATTATATTGTAATCTCTGATATAAGGGTTTATGTAATGATACATTTCTTTTTTTTATTAATCAATTATTTTATATATTTATACTGGGGATACATCACTCTTAATGTATTAGACTTTCTCAATGAAGAAAGTGTGATTCTTTGAAATGACCAGTATCAGGATGTGATGAAGGGAAACATTATTACAGGTGCATCAGCTCAGCTTCACAGTCCATCATTTTGTTGATATGGTTGATGATCATGATGTTGTTTCAGTTGTACAATATAAGATAAACCGTAGTTTGCAGCCAGAGAACTCATTTAATAATATCATTTGCTTTTCCTAGTCTACAATCTACTGGTTTGAGGAATATAATGGTTAAAGTAACTGGGAGAAGAAAATTTTTATTTTTTCTTATAGACTGTATATTGCCCATTATTATGGAAAGTTAAGAGAAGGAACTGAACAGAGACATGAACTGATGTGAAGGGTGTGGAAGAAGACTACTTTTCTGGCTTGCTCAACTTTCGTTTTATTAAAATCAAGGACCGCATGGATAAGGTTGACAATGATTTGAGTCCTCCCACATCAAGAATGAATCAAAGAAATGTGCCCAAAATCTCTGATTAGCTCAATATGATGTAGGAAATTTCAGTTCCTTTGAAGTTGAAAACAATAACAACAACAAAACAACAACAACAATGACAAGAACATCATGTTTAGAAAGGGCCATGGATTGGTTTTCAGCACCTATGTGGTACCGTACAACCATCTGTGACTCCAGATCCAGGAAATGTGACATTATTTTCTCACCTCATGAAGCAGCAGCACACACATGAAATTTAGAAAAAAAGTTAAAAACTGAGAAGAATCTTAGTTTGTGATCTGCTATGGAATAATATCAGTGATATTTTCAAAATTGTTATAATACCATGAAGATAGACTCCAGATCATGATGCAATTAGTTCCCTTGAACATAGTATGAAAAATAAGGATGTTCTAGCTGCCATTGAGGACTGTGATGGAAGAATCATGTGAAAGCCAGAAATGATTCCCATCAGAAGATAGCCATCCTGGCTCTTAGACCTTGAATTTGATTTCATAAAATGTTAGAAAGTAAGTTTTTTTTTTGTTTTAGTCTCTCATCTCTGGTGTTTTGTTATGTCAAGGATGAAGTAATTACACACTGTCCATCTTATTTCTGGAGACTTCATAATCAGCTAGTAGTTACCAATATTTGTGCAAGCCAAATCACTCAAATTGCTGGATTTGTTAGAGGTCATCCTGTCAGCTTTTCATATTGGCTGAGTAGAAAATAAAAACAAAAGCCACTAAACAGAAGGGTATTGTGTGAAGCACAAGTTATGAGGACTCACATAATATAGGGGAGAACTTACTGTATTTATGTAACTTGAGAACGGGACAATAGTTGAGCACTATGTGGTCGGTTGATTCTGGAAGATATAATCAGCTTTGATGATTTCTCTCCCAGTAGCTATTACTTGTTCTCTTGGAAGGTTGAAATAGAAGAAATCAGAATTCTTTGCAGCCAACTTTATTTAATTTTCCTTTAACAAAGAAGCCAATACTTTGCTGAAAAATTGAATAAAGGTGGTAGATAAAGGGTATTTTAAATGAATATTCCTACAAAGAAAAAATTCTACAGATTATTTGTACAGAAGTGGAAGAATATTAAAAACAAATTAACATTGGTAGCCAGGTGATTACTAAAATGTAAACAGGTATGGAATTGTTAGTAAATATACAACCATTCCTATTTAAGTTGTTTTTGTTTCAGATAGTGCTGAAGAGGAAACTGTCTGCAGTGAAGGTGAGAAAATCTGCTGTGTAACTCTGTTTCCTCGTGGTCATGCTCTTTTCAAGTTTAACTGGCCCTGAGGTCCTTTTCTTTGTGATTATGCATTAGGAACCAATTGAGTTAGCAGTAGAGGTCAAAGGTTAAAGAGCTTCATAAATAAGACCATTACATTTCCATTGGTAAGTAGCTGAGTCTGTTATGTCTCTTCACATTGTTAGAGTTTTCTATGTTTGAACTTCACCTCATAATGATTTACTATCAAATGAATAATTTTCTTTTTTAAAAAATAAAAGTTTTCTTTTGAAAAATTACACTGTATTTCATTATATAAGTGCATAATTGTAATGAACTTTATAATCAAGCTTGAAATGGTCATCAAACTATTGTAATGATTTATCTAAAAATGCAACAATGCGGAATTCTTATAATTCATAACATCTAGAGATGTTATGGCATGCTGGATTTGAAATTAAACTTGCCTTTTTATCCTTATTCTCTTAAATGAGTAAAAATTTTTAAAAAATTTTGTATTCTTAAAATAAGACTGAATGATCTTTAAAATAATAACCATGAAATACGGAGTCAAATAAAAATAGAAACCCAAACATTTAAAAAACAAAATATTTCTTATGAATTCTGACTTATGTACGTTGTCCTTTGATATACTCTAAGTAAATATTTCAAGGGTGACACATGTGGTTTTAGAAAACATTGGAAGTAATGTTCTCCATTATTTTCAATTAGTGAAAGTATTGCATCTTACATTTTCTATTGAATCATCATAGAATATATTAAAAAATGCTAGCAAGAAATTAAAATTGAATAGACATAAAAATATCACAAAATGTTAAGAATTGTTTATCTCCCAGGCTGTTGACAATCTGTCTAAGATGTCTGAAATATTTGGAATTCTTCACTTAGTATGTGCAGCAAAGAAATAGAAAATGCCAAAGAGAAAAATGGAAAAATCCACAGAGCAGAACATCTACCAGAATAAGAAACCAGGGTGTGTTGTATAAATTTTTATTGGACAGTATATAATGGAATATTTACCTCAAACTTCTAGTGATGAAATGCTTTATTGTTGTCTTTCTCAAGTTGTTTTTTTTTTTCACGTACAAAACCTAATTGGCTTTATACTATACGTAGACCATAATCACAAATTGGATATATGGATACTGAACATTCCCGTGTTAATGTTTCCATATAGGCAGAGGTTGGTGATATCAGAAGCAGATGAATACATTCCCTATGCTGAAGGTTCATCATCTACTGACCAAGGGAAGAAAAGTAGTGGATTAACGATATCATACAGTTCTGAAACAATTCCTGTTTTCATGCCCTGCAACATGTGGTGGTTTTGACGAAACAAATGTGAATAGGTACTGGGAATTGAGGTAGAAAATTGCAGCTTGCTTGGCCCCATTCTGCTGCCTGGGTAAAGGAGTTAGCTAGCTCCTGCCTTTGGTGATTCAGAACCAGAGCTTGGAATCTGGAGTGTGGGAACAGATAGGGACCCAAGAGAGGGACCCAAGCTCCTGCTCATCTCTGTCCCACAAAATGGGAGGAGCAGATACGCTCCAGAACAACCTAGAGCAGGGGAAACCCAGGCCCAGCTGTGGTGTGTACCGCTCCCTGCCTGTAGCGCCTGGATTCTTGGCTGGAGCTGGGAGGTTTAAGACAGGGTTTGCACACATGGGGTCTGATGCAGGCTGCTGCTGTCTTGAAGAGGGAAAAAGTTTAACATCCATTCAGGGCTACTCTTTCCCATGCAGTGCGCATGCTCAATGTAAAAGGCTACCCCGACTTCCAGCAAGGGAGCAGGTGGGGCTTTTGTTTCTAATATATAGTGGGAAAGGAAAAAAATAAAAATAAATAAATAATAGTTATCAACCTTCTCAGGGCCTGCAGGCTTAGTTTTTCAAGACAAGGTTTCTCTGTGTATCCCTGGCTGTACTGGAATTCACTCTGTAGACCAGGCTGGCCTCAAATTCAGAAATCCACCTGCCTCTGCTTCCCAAGTGCTGAGATTAAAGGCATGTGCCACCACTGCCTGGCTCCTGCAGACTTTAGAACTTTTCATTTAAACTATCAGAGGAAAAAAATTCACCTTTGCTGGGTGAGCATCAGCTGGCCTCTCTCCACAGGGCCACTGTGCAGGGATACACTGGGACCTTATTGGACCAACAAACGGCCAATGCAGTTATAAAGTATCAATTGTAGAGGCATGAGTATTTTGGGGAGAGAAAGAAGACATGTTGGATGCCTCGTCAGATAAATGAACTAATCACAGTTATGAACATGATTTCCCTAAATTCAACTACATGAGTAATTTACACCCCGTTGGATTATTTCAGAAAGTTCCTCTTAGATCACAGGAACGAAGAGGTCAGATTCCTATCATTGTCACATATATTTAAAATGTTGCCTATTAAGATGGTAAAAATTTAGTTATGGGGGTAATATGATTGGTACAGAAGTTGGAGAAAAAAAAACATAAATTTTATGTGAAATCGAAGTTTTAAATAATGCTTCAGTTTCAAATGCCATGCCTAAAATTTAAAATGTTAAGTTAAATATTTATTTGAATTTTCATTTAATAGAAATAGCTATGAAAACATTTTTTATCTTCATCTTCATCATTTATTTGTCTTAACATGTTTTAACTGACCAATGCAGATGTGGATGCTTGGAGCTAACCATCAGACTGATCTCGGGGATTCAGATGGGGTGTTGGTAAAAGGACTAGAGGAGCAGAAGGGGGGTTGCAACCCCATAGGAAGAACCATGTCTGCTGGCTGGACCACCCTGTGCTCCCAGGGAATAGACCACCAACCAAGTAGTGTACAGGGAATGATCCATAGCTCCAGATACATGTGTAGTAGAGGATAGCCTTGTCTGATATCAATGGGAGGGGAGGCCCTTGGTCCGTGGAGGTTTGACGCCCCACCATAGGGGGATGGTGGAACCGTGAGGCAGGAGTGGATGGATGGGTGGGTGGGTGGGTGGGTGGAAGAGGAGCACCCTCATCCAGGCAAAGGGAATGAGGGATGGCAGATGGAATGGTGGGTTGTGGAGGGGTAACCAGGATGTAGGATATCATTTGAGATGTAAACCAAATGGAATGATTAATAAAAAAAAAAAAAAGGTTTGATTACCCACTTTTTCAATCACTTTTTTCTATTCTTTTGTTTTCTTTTAAAACGTAAAAATAATTCTTTTAGTGGTTAAGTAAATTATTTAAATTGTAATTTAGAATGTCTCATCTCAATTGTGTACTCCCAATTAAAGAGCTTTTTTTCTATTACATCATGCAATTAATACAAAAGACTGGTCCTTTAAATATTCTTCTGGTATAGTTATTTAATTTCAGATTTTAGTGTTTATCTTCCACAAAATAGATACCATTTGTTGTTAATTTCAGACATATTCTGGCATTTTCAGAATATGGAAATAATTCAACATGAATTTTAGAAACATTCATTACAAAATCTAAACTGCTTTGATCAAAACAATAATATCAAAAAAAAACATAAAACTTAAGCCTCAAATTTCTTTAAGAGTCCAAAAGAATTGTCTAACAGTTTATTTTTTTTTAATTTATGTGTAATAAGACTCCATTGATTACACTTTTGTTTGGGTTTTTATTGTTTAAATATCATTCGCGTGTTCCTTTCACAGTCAATTATTTCAGATTTCATTCTTATTCTAATAATAATTTCACATTTTTATCTATCTCTCATGTTTAGTGTAAAATTATAACAGAATTTACAAGGTTGCTTCAGATTATATATTTCTGATATGACTACCAGACTGAAAAATATATTATATTTCACTATGAAGTATATAATGATTAGAAGTTATCTTCTGCCGGGCAGTGGTGGTCCACGCCTTTAATCCCAGCACTTGGGAGGCAGAGACAAGTGGACTTCGGAGTTCAAGGCCAGCCTGGTCTACAGAGTGAGCTCCAGGACAGCCAGGACTATATAGAGAAACCCGGTCTCAAAAAACCAAAAAATAAAAATAAAATAAGAAGTTATCTTCTTATTTTATAACATTGGATATTAATTTATCACGCCTAAATTATTATATTAGTGACTCCAAAAGCTCACGTTTCAATCTTGACAATTTTTTAAAACAATTCTGTTATTTAGCATAAAGATAAAACAGAAAAATTGAAAAGAGTAAAAGAAACATAATATTAATAAACACTTTAGCAGGCTAAAAAAATTTCTAAAAATATTGATATGTCAACTACATTATATGAAGTAGGTAAAAGCTCCATTTAGTAACTGAAATTAAAATTAGTTTGAAAAATAATTTTGCTTTTAGATATCTGCACAAATACTATTTATAATACAATCACAGCTAGCCACTTATTCTACAGTGAGGTTGATGTACGTGGACATTGGGGACTGAGGAATTCGTCTTCCTTCTAGACTCCTCTTCATGATACTAGAATTTCCATTAGATGATTCCTGAGACAAATCTGACTTGTTTCTGTGACTGGACATATTCTTTCCTTCTGTGTTCTGCTTCATGCAGGATGAGGCACTTCCATGTTCCCTGTTGCACAAGCTAAACTCTGTGGATTTGTGTTGTATTTCTCACCTTACTGCATGCTACAGTAACTGAATGCACACATTTGCTTCCTGTAGTTGCAAATCATAAGAAAAATGTCACTAGTTTCATTAGCTTCATTATTATTAGTAGCCTCCTGGGGTTCATTGCTACCTTATTCCTAAGTTTCCTGGTCATTTCTGAGGACACTCACCCCATATTCAATTTCTTCTTTACAAGGAAACTTCAAACTATAGGTCAGTTTAGAGAATTTGCATGTTTAATACCATAAAATATTTTAACTTTATAACAAAGTTTTATATTTAATTATTACTTTCATTCATCAGTATTCCCATATTATCATCCATTTTCCATTACATATAATTTTTATGTAATGAAGGGATATTCATTATCTACTGTATATGAAATTATATATATTTACCTGAAGTTGAACATTTCATCACTCCAGTAGTTTTGGAAAGGTTGTTTAAAGAAACAAGAACTAAAATTATTTTATGTTTTTTCTTTGATTTGGCAGTAAAGGAATTCATTATGTAGTTATATTCTTTATTACAGGAGAAAATATGGGCAGTCTTTTATTTCTCCATTATACTTTTAATAAATTTACTGGTCACAGGACATTCATTGTGACCTTTCTATGTATTATTTCTTTCTTGAAGATGATAATTCCTATCAAATGAAATGAAACTAATCAGGATAAGTAATTGTTCACTTTAGGTGCCTATTCGGTTTTCATCATTACATTACAACTAAGGGATTATATGAAGATTAGTCACTGATTTTAATTTAAATGGATTTCCATGGTAAATTGGATTTTACTCTGCTTCATAAGAATATATTACATAAAAAACTGAATGCTTATCTGTACAAAGTGATATGGATCAGGAGAAAAAACTTCATTTTATGCAAACTTTTTAATATTTCAACATCAACAGGAATGAAAATTTTACTCTTGCAATAATCTGCTGTTTGACTGCATTAATAATCATGTTTATCTATGTATACAGAATAACTTGCACTATAGCATGTCCCCATGCTTCATTACAGTGTTATGTGTTAATGCATTGAATCTAGTATATGTCTTCAGGGGTTTTAAATGCAATCATACACATTGATGACAGAACCAGAAATCTTATTCACTTTTCTGTACTTGTAAATACAATCAATTAATGAGAAATCAAATTTATAACATTGCTCTCTTAGTTATTTTAAAAATTGAAATAATTAATTTTCCATGTTAAATGTATGTAACATTTAAATGTTTACATTGTGTATATCCTTCTTCTTAACTTATAAACTATCTGATTTTATTTACAATAAAAATTTGCTATTTAAATTATGCTTCTACATTGGAGTTAACATAAAAGCAAAAATTTTAACCCTCAGAAGTATCTTACCTCACCGATTCACAAATGAAAATTATGCAGGGCTATTTAGGATACTCCATTTATCAAACTGTTAGCATTCAACCCCTCTACAAATTGGTTTTTACAAAAATTACTAACTGTTCTGCCTTCTGTCTGTGTAACAGGTGCAAGTTATTTGAAAGTTTATGCTTCTATGTTGAGTCAGGCACTATAAATAAAATTTGCCTCCTTTTTATAATTATCTCAAATTCTCTTTGAAACTCAAAGTGCTGATTTAGCTCTAGCCTTTCCACTATCCTAAGGAGGAAAATTATTGTTCCTTTAAATCTAGGGTGTTAATGTAGTATTTTCTATTATTAGTAGTTAAGAACAAAAAGTGTCCTGATTTTCAGCTATGAATCAGACTGACAAGTAGAATTTTACAAAGGAATTTGATTGATGGGTAAAAGACACAAACAAAATATGATTTTCCTCCTCTTACCTACAATATAATGTTGTAAGGATAAGAGATTTTGAAACTTTGTCTGTCACCTTTGAGCTACGAGGTAATAATTTGAGGACAAATCTAACATAACTCATTAGAAGAATTTTTACAGCATGTTAGCCAACAGGTTGCTTGATCAAAGCATGTTAAATATATTTAGTTTATAATATATTATGAAATTTATTAAAATAATATATACTTGCTATTTCACCTAAGAATTAACTGGATGATTTACCTGTTTCCTAAGGTTTTGATCGAGGATTGACTGTTCATCATATTAACGAACAAATCTGTCTTCATTATTTCAAAATTTGTAGACTAAGAGAACAAGGTAACAACCACGATTTTGAGTGGTTATAAAAACACTACTTAACATTTTATATATTTACTAAATTACTAAGCTGTTTTGAACAGAATTTTAGCTACTGTAATTTTTCACCAAAATATTGTATGCTTTAAGGTACAAAATCTTTCATACATTTATGGATGTATAAAAGATTATAATAAGTGGAAGTTTTAAATTTAAAATAATAAATAAAAAAAATGATATTGTAATTTATTCCTCTACTTTTTTCTTATACAATACTTCCTAGGTGTTCTATTTCAGTATAAACATGGTTTACATATTTTCTTTTTAATAACTTAATACTTTTTTTGTGATTCATGCAACATTTATTTTATATTCAGGATTGTTTTCCTGAACAAATGATATTCCATCTGGACGTTTTATTCTTCTCACAAAAGGCATCAGTGGGTATTAAAAAATCATTAGAAATATCAGTTGTTATACTGTCATAGATTTTTATATTTGAATTCACACAAGTCTATCTCAGAGTCCTTCAAACACATTTTAAAACTAAAAAAAAAGACTTATTTTCAAATTCTGAAGTAAAACTTATTGGGGATCATCTACAAACACTAATTTACTAAACCAGCATAGACTCTAACAATTATCTACAAACATTTACCCTTATACCCACAGATAAGTGTAATTTCCATCCCTCAACAGGGTATCTTGGGAATATCTAAAGACTACAGGAAACCTCAACCATTCAAACTGTGGAGGTGTAGAGCTCAGTCCTAAATGATACATCGATAAATCACGTCCACACTTAAGTTTCAGGAACAACGAAGAGGACGTTGTAAGAACCAGAGGATCAGTGAATTTATAATGAGATAGTGTCTTCTAGTAACATTAGAAGCTACACTTACAAAGTTTCACCAATGTGATGGCCCAAACATGAGCTGATTAAAGACCCCAACAGATACGCCAAATAAGATGAGAAAAGCCTGTGAGGGCTCAATCCCACACAAAGAAGTACAAGCAATCTGCTTAGGATGAGAGCAAAGAGACAGTCTTCTGCAGTGAAGAACACACCTATTGGTAAGCCCTGGAAATATATACACAGTAGCATTATATGGATTCAACAGGTGTATTTCAAATACACATATTTGAAATATGTGTTCATATATATATATGCAAGTGCATGTATGCATGAATGAAATATCAATTAATTTTTTAAAAGAGAATACAAATTTGAAGGGGAGCAGGATCTGGTATACAAGAGGATTTGCAGGGAGAAAAGGAAAGTGGAAATGGAATTAAATTACAATCTCAAAAATAAAAACAAGAACAAAGATAAATTACCATCACCTACATCCTCAAAGCAAATTTTCCTTTCCAAACTCTTGAAGATAAATGGAAATTCAAAACAATTCATTTGAATTTTCTAATACAATACATTCTTATTTTTCATATACAATATCTTAGAAAAGAAGCTTAGCAGTCTGTTTAATTACTTAGAAAGCACTAGGAAGTTCAAGCATAGGTTCCCAATAGTGCAAATTTTCCTTTTAAATAAACTCCCCAGATTTCTCAGCTGTCATAGGTAAGTCCCTGAATGTTTAATTTGCAGTTGTTATATCTATAGTATAATAAACAAGAATCAGTCCCTTTCTCATACTTTCTGAAGCACTTAATCTTTTTCTATGCTGGTAAGTTTTCCACTTCATCCTATGATATTCCGCATTAGAATCATTACATGTATATATGAACAAAAGTTTGCAGAGTACATTAGCTGGCCAAGCCAGCTCAGCCAGTTAACAGGGTACAAGTGAGGGAGTGAGGACTGAAAAAGAAAAACAGACAAAATTTTAACATGACTCCACTGAGTGCTGAGGCTGAAGCAGTTTTATTTTCTTCCCAGTCAGCTTTTATATCATTGTAGGTGCATCCAAAAAACATGGTCAGTTCTTAGATCAAAGGCAAAGTAATCAAGCCAAGTAGTAAACAAGGCGATTACACAAGAACGTTTGTTTTTAATTTTTTTATTTTATTTTTATTGGATGTTTTATTTACATTTCATATGTTGTCCCCTTACCCCATCCCCCACCCACCCAGGAACCCCCTATCTCCTAACCCCTCCTCCTGCTTCTCTGCAGATGTAACCCTAACTACCCCCCTCCCACCTCCCCACCCTCAAATTCACACCCTGTGGGGCTTCCAGCCTTTATGAGGCCAAGGATCTCTTCTCCCACCTATGTCCAGCAGGACTCTCCACCCTTACATATAAAACTGAAGCCATGGATCCCTCCCTAAGTGGTCCCAGGCTGGTGGTTTAGACCCTGGGAGCTGTGGTTGGTTGTTGCTGTTGCTCTCCTCATGGGGCCACAAACCCTTTCAGCTCCAATGGTCTTCTCTCTCACTCCTCCAGTGGGAACCCAGTGATCAGTTCAGTGGTTAGCTGTGAGCATCGGCCTCTGTATATTTTAGGTTCTGGCAGACCTCTAAGGAGACAGCTATATCTGTCTCCTGTCAGCATACATTTCCTGGCATCCACATCAGCATCTGCCTTTGGTGACTGCACATGGGATGGATACTCAGGTGGAATGGTCTTCAGACAGCCCCTCCTTCAGTTTCTGTCCCTCACTTTGTCTCCATATTTGCTCCCTTGAGTATTTTGTTGCTCCTCCTTCACGAGCTTCATGGGGTCTGTGAGTTGCATCTTGGGCATTTCAAGGTTCTAGGCTAATATCCAATAATCAGTGAGTGAATACCATGTGTGTTCATTTGTGATTGGCTTACCTCACTCAGGATGATAATTTCTAGTTCCATCCATTTACCTAGGAATTTCTTGAATTCATTGTTTTTAATAGCTGAGTCATACTCCATTGTGTAAATGTACCACATTTTTTGAATCCATTTCACAGTTGAAGGACATCTGGGTTTTTTCCAGCTTCTGGCTATTAAAAATAAGGCTGCTATGAACATAGTTGAGCATATGTCCTTGTTATATGTTTGAGAATCTTCTGGGTATATGCCCAGGAGTGGTATACCTGGATCCTTAGTTAATGCTATGTCCATTTTTCTGAGGAACCGCCACACTGATTTCCAAAGTGGTTGCACCATCTTGCAGTCCCACCAACAATGGAGGTTTATCTATCTTGTTGATTTTCGCAAAGAACCAGCTCCTGATTTTGTTGATATTTTGTATAGTTCTTTCTGTTTCTATTTTGTTGATTTCATCCCTGAGTTTGATTATTTCCTGCCTTCTACTCCTCTTGGGTGCATTTGCTTCTTTTTGTTCTAGAGCTTTTAGTTGTACAGTCAAGTTGTTAGTGTGTGCTCTCTCCAGTTTCTTTTTGTAGGCACTTAGAGCTATGAGTTTCCCTCTTAGAACTGCCTTCATTGAGTCCCACAAGTTCTGGTATGATGTGTCCTCATTTTCTATAAAGTCTTTCTTTATTTCTTCCTTGACCAAGTCATCATTGAGTAGAGAGGTGTTCAGTTTCCATGTGCATGTGGGTTTTCCATTGGTTTTGTCATTATTAAAGACCAGTCTTAGTCTGTGGTGATCTGGTAAGATTCAAGGGATTATTTCAATCTTTTTGTATCTGTAGAGGCTTGTTTTGTGACCAATTATATGGTCTATTTTGGAGAAGGTACCATGAGGTACTGAGAAAAAGGTATATTCTTTTGTTTTAGGATGAAATGTTCTATAGATGTCTGTTAAGTCTATTTGGTTCATAACTTCTGTTAATTTCAAAGTGTCTCAGTTTAGTTTCTGTTTCCATGATCTGTCCATTGCTGAGAGTGGGGTGTTGAAATCCCCCACTATTATTGTGTGAGGTGCAATGTGTGTTTTGAGCTTTAGTAAAGTTTCTTTTATGTATGTAGGTGCCCTTGCATTTGGAGCATATATGTTCAGAATTGAGAGTTCACCTTGGTAGATTTTCCTTTGATGAGTATGAAGTGTCCTTCCTTATCTCTTTTGATTAATTTTGGATGAAAGTCGATTTTATTTGATATTAGAATGGCTACTTCAGCTTGTTTCTTGGGACCATTGGCTTGGGAAAATTGTTTTCCATACTTTTATTCTGAGGTAGTATCTGTCCTTGTCACTGAGGTGAGCTTCTTGTATGCAGCAAAATTCTGGGTCCTGTTTGTGTATCCAGTCTGATATTCTGCGTCCTTTTATTGGGGAATTGAATCTATTGATGTTAAGAGATATTAAGGAAAAATGATTGTGGCTTCCTGTTATTTTTGTTATTAGAGGTAGAATTATGTTCGTATACCTATCTTCTTTCGGGGTTGTTGGAAGATTACTTCCTTGCTTTCTCTAGGTTGTAGTTTCCCTCCTTGTGTTGGCGTTTCCCATCAATTATCCTTTGAAGTGCTGGGTTTGTGGAAAGATATTGTGCAAATTTGGTTTTGTCATGGAATATCTTGGTTTCACCATCTATAGTGATTGAGAGTTTTGCTGAGTATAATAGTCTAGGCTGGCATTTGTATTCTCTTAGGGTCTGTATGATGTCAGTCCAGGCTCTTCTGGCTTTTATAGTCTCTGGTGAGAAGTCTGTTGTAATTCTTATAGGTCTGCCTTTATATGTTACTTGACCTTTTTCCCTTACTGCTTTTAGTATTTTTTCTTTGTTTTGTACATGTGATGTTTTGATTATTATGTGATGGGAGGTATTTTTTTCTGGTCTAGTCTATTTGGTGTTCTGTAGGCTTCTTGTATGTTTATGGGCATCTTGTTCTTTAGGCTAGGGAAGTTTTCCTCAATAATTTTGTTGAAGATATTTACTGGCCCTTTAAGTTGGGAATCTTCACTCTCATCTACACCTATTATCCTTAGGTTTGGTCTTCTCATTGTGTCCTGGATTTCCTGGATGTTTTGAGTTAGGAGTTTTTTTCATTTTTCATTTTCATTGACAACTATGTCAATATTTTCCATGGTATCTTCTGCACTTGAGATTCTCTCTTCTATCTCTTGTATTTGGTTGGTGATGCTTACGTCTATGACTCCTGATCTCTTTTTTAGGTTTTCTATCTCCATGATTGTCTCTCTTTGAGATTTCTTTATTGTTTCTATTTCCATTTTCAGATCCTGAATGTTTTTGTTTAATTCCTTCTTTGTGTTTTCTTGCAGTTCTTTAAGGGATTTCTGTGATTCCTCTTTAAGGGCATCTACCTATTTACTTATACTCTCCTGTATTTCTTTAAGGGAGTTACTTATATCCTTCTTAAAATCCTCTATCATCATCATGAGAAGTGATTTTAATTCTGAATCCTGGTTTTCTGGTGTGATGGGGTGTCCAGGGCTTGCTATATTTGGAGAACTGGGTACTGATGATGCCAAGTAACTTTGGTTTCTGTTGCTTATGTTCTTGTGCTTGCCTTTCACCATCTGGTTAACTCTAGTGCTACCTGCCCTCACTGTGCATTACTAGAGTCTGTATTTCTTGTTATCTTGCTTGTGGCAGAGCTCCTCAGAGTCCAGATGTCTCTGTGGTCTTATGATCCTAATCTCCTGGGTGGAAGAAATCCTGGGACTCAGGCCACCTCTTGGATCTAGAAATCCTTCTGCTCTGGGTGCAATGTTTCCTCTAGGATGGCTCAGGATAAGATGTCTCCCAAGTGCAAACCAGCTCGGTGTCTGCTGCTCTGAGTGCAGTGGCTTCTCTAGGATGGCTCAGGATTCAGTATCTCCATAGGACAGGAGCAGACCAACTCTGTGTCTGCCCCAGCCCAAAGGACCAGGCAGGGGTGG
Source organism: Grammomys surdaster (assembly GCF_004785775.1). Classification (NCBI taxonomy): domain Eukaryota; kingdom Metazoa; phylum Chordata; class Mammalia; order Rodentia; family Muridae; genus Grammomys; species Grammomys surdaster. Next base: position 11,943,432 of record NW_021605377.1, on the reverse strand, counting down.
GAGGGAAGTGGAATTCCAGGGGGATGGGGTTTGGGTAGCTGGTGGGTCCTGAGTGTCCCTGGCTCCCAGATGTAACTCTGGGGCTTAGGGAGTGAGATGGAGTTCTTACCGGCTGCTCTGAGTGCAGTGGTTCCTCTAGGATGGCTCAGGATTCATTATCTCCACAGGAGCAGACCAGCTCTGTATCTGCCCCAGCCAAAAGACAAGAAAGTTTTTAAATAAAGTAGTTAGCAAAGATATCACATGAAGCAATAATTCAGCAAAGTAATAAACAAAGTCCCACGGTCACTGATTCTAATATTCTTATCTGAGCCTACTTGATTGCCCGAGCCCAGTGGCAAATGCCAAATTTCTAGAAGGGACACCAAAAGCTCTCCACAATTAGCCACACTAAACATGAAACCAATTATTTGATATTAATTTGTCAGTTTGATCTATACTATCCTATACTATTTTTGAAGAAACACTAGATTTCCCCCCATATTTTTATCAAATGATATTGATTGAATTTTGTACATTTCTGGTTGTCTTCAGCTTACATTAATGATAATTTTTCTTTTAGTATTTGTGTCCAAATTTATTTCACAGGAAGTCTTTTTCTTTCAACTACAATTGTGCAGCAACAATACTTATTGACATTTGAAACCAAACATAAAAGTGCTGGCCTGTCATGTGGAGCCTTTTTCTTTCTACATAATCTTGTTGTTTTTTAGATGGTGGCTTGCATAATATGATACTATAGCTCAAAACTGATTTAAAGAATGCCTATGCTTTCTGAAAATGCACCACATTGTATTCATAGTCAATAAAAACATTTTAAGCCAGTTGCCTAGCAACCTGCATGGAAGGAAAAATTTACATTAGCATTTACAGAATAAATGTTTACGATATTAAATTCTGTGATGATATTTGTTATTAATACTTTGCAACAAGCTCACCAATAATACTGACTTGTCTGATCTTCTCATTTTATTTCCAGTTTTAAGCTTAGTTTTTAACTTGTATATGAAAGCACTAGATAAAAAATGTGAATAAAACCTAAGAGGGAGGAGAGATAAGATATGGAGAGAGAGAGAGAGGGGGTTGGGGGATTGAGAAATGAGGGAGAAAGAAACCAACGGAGAATCTAATATGCTAGAGCCATTTCTTTACCTGCAAGGGAAACTTATTGTGATCAGAATTACTATGAAGTAACTATGTTGCCTTTTTCTGGAAGATTCTATATAGTAAAAACTACTAAAGTATTGTAATTTGACTTCAGTGAGTTTCAGATAAAATAATCAAAAATGGAATGGAAAGTGAAGAAGAACAGAATCTATAATTCCAGCATGATTTTTGGCTTCTTTGCCATAAAATTCTTTTCTGCTTGGAAACCTATGACAAGCTGCACTTTCCTATTTGAATCCAGGAGAAATTTGGACATAATTTTTGCTGTCCAAAGTCACTGTCATGAGTTTAGCGTAGAAGAACTTAACAAACTGAGACAAACAATAATCAGAAATTTTATATTTTTTTCTGTGAATTAACATTAACACATACACATGTTATAAACAAATATATTCTCCACATTTTAGTATCAGTATTATCTGCACAGCAAATTCAGAAATTATAGAATAATATAACAACAATCCTGAAAATTGTAGGAAAATTTAAATTCAGCAAAGTGACTCTTCTGGCAAGGGAGCACATCCAAAGATTTTCTAAATCTATGTGGTCTGGCTTGAATCCCTTAGTATACACCTATAATGCCAAACAATGAAAGTAATCTTAGCTTATAGAAGCAGCCATGGTTGAAAGTGACATCTAATTGAGAGACAGACAAAGTAAGAACCAGACAAAATCTTGGCAGAATGAGTCAGAGATAAGATAAATCTAACTCTCACAAAGACAGGAAAAGGAAGCAACTTAAGATAGTAACACAGAGAGCAGAGGAGGAGAGGAGGAGAGGAGGAGGAGGAGGACGACGACGAGGAGGAGGAGGAGGAAGAGGAGGTGGAGGAGGAACAGGAGGAGGAGGAGGAACAGGAGGAGGAACAGGAGGAGGAACAGGAGGAGGAGGAGGAGGGACAGGAGGAGGAGGAGGAGGAACAGGACGATGAGGAGGAACAGAAGGATGAGGATGATGATGATGATGATGATGAGGAGGAGGAGGAGGAGGAGGAGGAGGAACAGGACGACGAGGAGGAACATGAGGAGGAGGCTTTACCAGGATACTTTTACAGAAACCGGTTTCAGGTGAAGACAAAAATGAACCAGAGAATGAGAAGGACCCAGAAGATTAGAACAGATTGCTAGAATTGAGGCCAAGCAGAGCAGTTCAGTGAGAAGCTGAGAGAAGCCACTTTGAATCGCTCAACATGGAGAGACTTTTTGAGCAAGAACAGATGAGTTGAACCAGTCAGCAGGAGTTCAGAAAGAACTAGAAAGGGTGAGTTTATTCAACAGTAAACATTTGAGACAACAATTACATGAGGTGAATAAGTTATTTTTACAGAACATGGCCTTGGTTGGCTGGAAGTTGGTATTTTCTCATGGCTCTGGCCTACAACACAGGCTAGATGATGCTTTGTTTTACTTTTTGAATACTTATTCTCATTTATAATTCCATTCCTTTGTTTAATTTTCTATTTTTTGAAAAAATATCAACTCTGGAGTCTTACATTTAGCATTGTTTCCTTTCAAACCGTTCCCTTCTGTGCTTCTTCTTGGAGATAGATACCTTATCGTAATTGTCAGTGCTGTAGCTGAGCATACGTCTGTCACAGCCCCAGCTAGTTTAATGAGAGAAGAGCAGCTTTTTTGAGGATGGCACTAACTCTTTAACTTTTCAGCTTCGGGGACTATATGAGCCCTGAAGCTTCATGTTTAATACATATTCATTTGCCTAATAATAACATTTTAGAAAATAGAATATCTTAAATTAAATTAGTGATTAAAGCACTCCCATGAATTTTAATAAGTAATATTTATGCAGAAATTTGATCTCTCAGACACACGGCATTTCCATCTATTGAAAAGAGAAGCTGAATTTATACTTCTTGGAATCAAAAAGGATTATTTTCTTTTGTTAACAAATATTCATTGGCTGCAAATGATATCTTCTATACAAAATAAGAATGCTTTCTACTAGTAAGATATTTAGTCATATTAATAGCAGCTTCTTAGCTAATGTTTATTATGAATATTTTGTTTAGTATGTATGTAAATTAACATATGACTGAAACATAAGAGTGACTCATAGGTGTTGAATTTGTTGTAATGTGACGAACACCCATTTATAGTGATATAAACTCTATAAATGAGGATCCTTCAATATTTTCCAGTGTTTCTTTCCTAAGAGTACATTCATCATATTGTCAGATCAGATTTCTCACTTACTTATTGTAATAACACCCGCTTTCAGTTTCCACTTAAATTGAAACTTCCTCGTCTTTCATTTTCCCTCAGGAATGTTGTACTTCACTTTTTCCTCCCTAGATCCTTAATAAATTGAGCTTTATTTCCCATATATTGATATGTTTGCGATTTCAAGGCAGAAACATATCTAGCATAGAAAACAATGAAAGAAAAAGGTAGTTCTGCACCAAAGATAAAGGGAGTAGATTTTCAATGACCTCAAAAGTTCACCTTTTATATTTGTACTCAGACTTTGTTTCTTTTTTTAAAAAAAGAAGATGAATCCATATAAATACTAAATAGAAATATTCCATAGAGAAAGAACACTACCAGCGTGAGGAAAGAATTTAGAATAAAGACCTAGTTTTTCAAACAAAAATATTAAATATTTTCATGCCTTTAGCAATTTCAGAGAACTATCAACTTTGATAGTTTAAGTAACTCTGGAGACTGTTTTCAGGTTCAAACCAGACAAAAAACCAGCATGGAGAATGCTAAGTGGACACAAAGACCTACATTTAATCAAGAAGCTACTGGCAATGTGTACTTACAGGTAAGGGGTAAATAATAGTTTTCCTCAATAGGGTGTCACTGTTTGTTAACCAGTCTCAGGGCCAGGCATGTCTCATGCCCGCAGTAGACAGCTAACACAAAATGAGCTCCATGTATGCAATGGTTTGAATATGCTCAGCCCAGGGAGTGGTACTATTAGGTGTGGTCCTATTGGAGTAGGTGCACCACTGTGGGTGTGGACTATAAGAACCTCACCCTACCTTCCTGGAAGTCAATATTCTGCTAACAGCCTTTAGATGAAGATGTAGAACTCTCAGCTACTCCTGTACCATGCCTGCCTGGATGCTGCCATGTTCCCACCTTGTTGATAATGCACTGAACCTCTGAACCTATAAGCTAGCCCCAATTAAATGTTGTCCTTATAAGAGTTGTCTTAGTCATAGTTTCCGTTCACAGTAGTAAAACCCTAACTAAGACAATGTATTTTTCCAGTTTCTCCTTGGTCTGGATTTGTTTAGAAAGCTTTTGTTTTATTTGTCGAGGCATCAAATGATCAAAAGCTTTCCCTGAGACACTCATGCATAGAGATGGAACTCCCCTGTCTAAAACCAGAAACATGCTTCATAGAACCTGTGGCCTTGAACTTGAGATATTTTCCCTGAGGTCCTGATGTATAGGCAAGGAAACCAGGAATAATGTTGGTAAAGTTAGTAATGGCCTGGGTTAGGACTTTGGGGAGTAGCTACTTCATTCTAAAAAGGTAACTTTTGCCACCACAAGGGGTTATGGCTATCAGGCTCAGGATAGCTATGTGCTTTGGCTTGCTGTGCCTCTCCACAGCACCTTTGGGGTTCCCTGTGTTTGTTCTTCTTATGCAACACTGTATGACTTCTTCACATTCTATAATGTTCTCATACTATACCTTCTCCTCCCCATCCCACAAATAATATATAAAAATTTATATTTCTTTCAATAAGCTTGTTTGGAGTAAAACATAGCTTGGACAAGATCTCCTGACTTCATCTTCTTCTTTAAATTATCACCTCTTGGTCTTTCACTTAGAACCCTGCCATGGTAAAAAGGCCTACTGGGCTATGTCATTTATTGGGTTTTATTGCTGTCGTTGTTTGTTTTGATTTTACTTTCCTGTGTGTGTGCATGTGCACATGTGTGTGTGTGTGTGTGTGTGTGTGTGTGTGAGAGAGAGAGAGAGAGAGAGAGAGAGAGAGAGAGAGAGAGAGGCAGGCAGACAGAAAGACAGGAAATGGGGAGAGAACAAAGTTGGGTGTGGATGAAGGGATGTAGAAAGGATCTGAGAGGACCTGGAATTTGGGCACAGAGAAATAATAAGACCAAAATATATTGATAAAAATGTTAAAGAAAATATATAATTAAGTCGCTTAAGTTTTATACAATCTCCAGCATTTCTATTTTGACACATTATATGCCTGAAAATTCTTGTAACAGCTTTTACATTTAAATTTTGGAATTCATGTCAATGGAATGGACATTTCCATAGGAAAGACTAATACCAAGTCTCATTTACAGACAATACACTGTATGTTTCTATGTCCAAATAAAATGAAAATATGATTAACAATAATCATATTTTTATAATCTAATTTCATTAGAAGTTTAGGTACAAATTATCTTGACATTACATGGCACTTGAGCAATAAGTTCATTAGTTAATAATTAAAATATTTGATAGACATTCTGATTTTCACTGGAATCGTTCACTTTTACACAAAAGTCATTAAGTGAAACATAAAGGAATCACATTACTGCTTAAGAAATGTGGGAAGCTATCCTTATCACATCATTGCCATTAACAAGTCTGTGCGCATGCGCTGGAAGGTTTTCCTGCCTTGATTAATCTGACAGTTGGAACACGTCATGTGGCCTGAGGCAACAGGAGCCCATCAGAGACTGCCACGTCCCAGGCGAGCTTAGCTCTCTATATAAGGGAAGGGTTTTAGGCCCTTGGGGTCCCTCCTAGTTTGTGAAGCTTATGCTCTCCCTCTCAAGATGCATTAAAGCTTATACTGCAGAAGGATCCTGAGTGTGCCGCGTCTTTCCTGCTGGCGCGAGGTTGCGCGGGACAAAGAAACATCTCTGCCATTCCAAATATTGTTCTATTACTATAAGGTAGTTATTCAATTAAATAATATAAACATTCATTGTTAGAATTTCTACATTACTGTAAGGTATCCAAAGAGTAACAGCCAATAGGGTCACCCTTAAGTCACACTTGAAGTTACACATTCATAATGATCATAAATATTTCAATATTATAAAGCTATATGATTTCAGTAAAATCAAATAATTAAGAAAAGCGAAATCTTTTTTAGTGTATCTGAGAACAACGTGCATTTTGATTGATTGTGTAGACTATTTGCAGAGCAATAACAGCTAAACGTAATCTTCACGAATGTTGATTGGAATACTAAATGACACACTTAATATGAGAGCTGGTTTTCCCTTGAAAGAATGAAATGTCTATTTAATGAGGAATAAAACAATTTTCTTCTCTTCAGTGAGTAACAAAAAAATCACAACAAAAATATTTACTTACGAGGAAGCATAGCTACAAACTTCTAAATTCCCAGTTTGATGCTTCATGGAAGAAGCCCCCAAATTAGTTATAAAAGTATAAGTAAACATGCTAGCATAACAGTTTACAAAGGTACTGGAAAACAGGTTATATCATCATCTTTGTGCTGCCTATATTTTTTCTGTATTTTTCTTCTTCATTTATTTATTCACTTTTCATCATAACTGTTGCCTCACCCCCATTATCCCTTCAAAGAATTCCTCCTCCTATCCACCCTCCCTTTCTCCTGTGAGAGGGTCCATCACCCACCCCCACCTCCACCCCTAATCTGGTGCATCAAGTCTCTTCAGGGTTAGGTATATCTTCTCCCAAGTAGGTCAGACAAGGCAGTCCTGTTAGGCAACAGTTTCCACAGCCCACATGAAGACTGAGCTGCACAACTGCAAAATATATGATGGGGTTCGTGCCAACCTATATATACTCTTTGGTTAACATCTCAGTTTCTGAGTGACCCAAGGATCCAGGTTAGTTGACTTTGTTGGTCTTCTTTTGGGGTTCCTATCCCCTTTGAGGCCCTCAAACCTTTCCCCAACCCGTGCATAAAAGTTCTCTGAGCTCTGTTCAATGTTTGGCTGTGAGTCTCTGCATCTGTTTCAGTCAGCTGCTGGGTAGAGCCTCTTAGAGGACAGTTATCCTGAGCTCCTGTCTGAAAGTATAACATAGTATCATTAATAGTGTCAGGGATTGTTGCTTGCATGGCATGGGTCTCAGGTTGGTTGGCCATTCCCTCAGTCTCTGCTCCATCTTTGTCCCTGCCTTTCTTTTAGACGGAACAGATTTTGTACTGAAAATAGTTGTCTGGGGGAGTTGATGTCCTCATTGCTCCATTCATGGTCCTGGGTATAGGACGTAGCCTCTTCAGGTTCCAAATCCCTACTGCTATGTGTCTCAGCTAAGGTCATCCACATTGACTCCTAGGCACCTTCCCTACTTTTAGAGATTATGCCCACCTCCCAACCCCTGACAGCAGATTTCTAATTATTATCCTGGCCCTCAAGGTTACACTAGGAACTACAGACAACAAAAAGAAAAATATTGAGCATGAAGAAATATTCTTCCCCAGGGACAAGCACATCAACATGATATTCACCACCTGAAGGGACATGTACAAGTAACACCATCTGCATAAGAAACATTGTCCTACCTTTTAGTTTTTTTGCACAAGTTAAGTATAAGGTATTCTAGAAAGTATAAAAAAGACCAGATCAAGGAGATAGGAACTCCTCAAGAAGACCAACAGAGTCAACTAATCTGGACCCTTGGGGCTTTCAGAATCTGAACCACCAACCAAAGATCATACACAGACTAGACCTAGGCTTCCCTGCACAGATGTAGCAGATGTGCAGCTGAGTATTCATGTGGTCCAAAAGTACTAGAACAGAGAATTTGTTTTACGTTATTATTATTCTTTTAGATACTTACTTTACATCCAGCTGCTAACTGCCCCACTTCTGGTCAATCTCTCCTACTACTCTTCTCCCATCACGACTAACTACCCTTCCCTTCTGAGTTGATGGTGGTGCCCTGGGTATCCACAACACTTCAAGTCTCTGAAAGGCTTGCCCACTGAGGCCAGAAAAGACTACCCAGCTAGAAGAACATATCCAATGTGCAGACAACAGCTTTCAGGAACACCTGAGAATACTGTATTCATCACTGTTTTTGTAAGTAAATATATATATATATATATATATATATATATATATATATATATATATATATGTTTTCCACCAAGTTTGGTTGTAATTACATTGTCATCACCAAGGACTTATTGATTTTTAATATCAATAATGGTTAGAACAATATATCTATACCAGAGACTAAAGATCCTACCATGGTAGATCCTGAAAAATGCTATTTAGCTGAAACACAAGAAAGGGAATTCAACAAAGCTATTATACATATGTTCAGAGACCTTAAAGAACATGTAAAATATATGAAATAAATCTATGAAAATAAAATAAAAACTGTCCAAAGCATGAAAGTGGAAATAGAATCACTAAAGAAGATTCAAATGCAAAGTTTAAGAACTTGAACAGGAAGCTCAGAGGCAATATCACCAATTGATTCTAAGTATGAAGGAGAGAATCTCAGGCATTAAATGCAAGACAGAAGAAATGGATACCTAGGTAAAGGAAAATGTGAAGTCTAAAATCATCCATGTACAAAGCATGCAGAAAGTCGGGGCCATTATGACAGAACCAATTATGAGAATAATATGAGTAAAGGAAGCAGAGGAAATCTAGGTCAATGGCAAAGAAAATATTTTTAACAAAGTAATAGAAAAAATCCTAATCTATAGAATGTAGTGTCCATGGGGCACTTCTGTATAAAAGAGGCAAACCAAAGAGTAAATAGATTGGACCAGAATAGAAATTTCCAATAGCATGTAATAATCAAAACACCAAACATGCAGAAAGAATTGTAAAATAACAAGGGAAAAAGGTCAATTAAAATATAAAGACAAAGTTAATGTAATATCACCTGACTTCTCAATGGAGACTCTAAAACCAGAAGGGATTGGACAGATGTTCTACAAACCCTTAGAGATCATAGGTACCCAATTCATGCAAAACTATTTTTTTAAAAAATGGATTGATCAGTAAACAAATTCCATGATAAAACCATATTAAAGCAGTATCTATAAACCTAGCCCCACAAAAGTTACTAGAATAAAAATTTCAACCTTAAAAGGCTAATCACACCCAGGAAAACACGAAGAGTAAATAATCTCAGATCAGCATATCAAAGGAGTAATGGGCACACCACCACAACAAAGTAAAAGGAATCAAGAATCACTTTTCAGTTATGACTTTCAACATCAATACCCTCAATTCTCATATAAAAAGACATAAACTAGTAGATTAGTTATGAAAAGAGGATATAGCCTTCTGCTACATCCAGAACTCACACGTTAATACCAAGGATAAACACCTTGTCAAGGTAAAGAGATGGAAAACATGTACTAAGCAAGTGGATCCAGGAAACATGTCCATGCAGTCATTATAATAGTCATTACAATATCAGACAAAATAGATTTTAAACAAAAAAACAATTTTGGAGAGGTGGGAAATGATACTATATATTCCTCAAAGGGAAAAAATCCACCAAGAGAATATTATTTCCAAATATCTCCATATCTAATACTGGGCCCCCAAATTCATAAAAGAAATATTACTACAGCTAAAATCATTCATTTACCAACACACACTGTCAACGATGTCAATATCTACCTCTCTTCAATACATAGACCATTCAGAAAAAAAAGTCTAAAAGGAAAAAAAAGAAATGGTTTGACAGAAATAAGAAAGAATTTTAAAACTTTTTAAATAAAGATAATGAAATCACAGCATACTCAAACTTACAAGACACAATGAAGGTGATTTAAAAGGCAAGCTCATAGAGCTAAGTACAAAAAGAGAGGAAAACTTAATTTTATGTGCACATTATAATTAGTTGGTAATAAAACTGTCATATTTCAAATCCTGAGGAGTCATCAAGGGATATGAATATGTTATCTGACAGAGCCTATAAAACATTACTGCTTAACATATTGACCAAAAATAAAGCGCATATAATTGTATGCGCTGGGTTTGTAGAGTCTGAAGCAAGGCCTTAGTGAATATTTCCAGGTAAGATGTCTTCTGTAATGAATTACAAACCATATTTATAAATTTTCATTTTGATAGCTTTCCTTGCCTCAAGAACATGAATGCTTTTTCCAAGTCCAATGAATTCTACTGTGATTCCAAATTTCATGTACCTGATGAAATAACATTTGCAATTCATTTGTTATAATTTCCTAAATACGTATTTTCTTGTTAAGTCACACATTTTTTTTCCACAGTATTTAAACTCTTATTTTCACCATCCTTAAAAAGTAAATACTTATTTTTTTTTACAGGATGCAGTTTAATTCGCCCTAAATTGGAAATGTTCTGCATCTATACATTATCATACAGAGGAAAATATAACCTGAGTCTCAGAGAACACAACATCCAGCAAGGGATCCACTTAGGTAACCAAATTATAGCTAAGTATGATAAATGCAAAGAAGGAGAAGCATACAGAAACTGCATAAAAAGTAAGTGATTACTTCAAGTTAGGGTTGTCTGTGATGCCTTTTTGAGGAACTGATATGTGATCTGGGACTCATGAATAAAATATTCATCAGGTGAATAAAAAGGCATGCTTTAAGTAATGAAAAATTATGGTTCACTGCAACAAAAATAAGAGTTTATTTTTCTTCTCTAAACATCATTCAACCCCCTTTGGTGTCAGAACATATATTAATATCACTAGTGTGATACTCATACTCTATCTCTGTTCCTATGAAAACTCACTATCAGATGGACACTTGGGTATTTGTCAGTCATTTCCTTAGTAGGTTCTGATGGCTGTATAGGTCTGTGCCTGCCCATTACAACTGATGGTCATTCTAAGCAAGTTTCTTAATTTAATGAATGTAATGAGAAAAATGTTAGACTGTATCATTGCAAATGCTTTATCATGTTAGACAATGTTTGCTGAATTTTCTTCTAATATGATCGTAGGTACCCATATTGATAAAGTCTGTCTATATAGGCATGTGTTCCTGAATGGCAATGATTTCTATGTATCCAATTACTGTACTTATATGACAAGTACATTTGTATAAGGAACTATCTCACAGCTCTAAGAAACATAGTTTTGTCACAAAATTTAGATTTCTATTTCATTACCTTTAAATTAACATAGGCATGTGAACACTTTGAATGTTTCTGTCTACAAATAGCATTGAAAAAGTCTCAATTGTGACATATACAGGAAAACAAATGGACTTGACAAAGCCCCTATTCTTCCAAGAACTTAAGATAATTATAGAGGACAACAATGCTTGGTTTTTGTTTTGTTATTATTTATTTTTAAACTCTGTCCCTGTCATTTCCATAAATTAGTGTACCATCAATGGTTTTATTCATCAATCTTAGAATAAGATTGTTTATTACAAAGATTAAAATTTTAATTGACAGATTTTTTTCTTCCCATATTTGTTCAGTCTGCTTTGATTTATATCTTTGTCTGAAATTTATATCTTAGAGCTATTTACATATAGAAATGGGCCAAAATCTTATATTAAAGAGAAAAGATAGAATTTTTTCATTTTAAAATTAAATAATCTTGCTTAATATCACACTTTAAAAATCCATGTTTTTTCTTCAAATTCTAGCATTTTTAAAATAAAGGTAAAACATGGAGATTTGCATATTTATCATATTCTAATCATCTATTTATCTATTTATGGTCATATAGGTTGGTTTCATACACTTATTGTCATAAGTACAAAAGCAGTAAGCATGTATATGAAGATATTTCTATGGCAGTTCTCTGTATGTATACCAAGACATGAGATACCTGCGTTCCTAAGTGTATTATCTCCTTCTCAAACAATAACATTTATGAAAAAATAAAATACATAGATTATACACAAACACACATACACACACACACACACACACACATACACACACACACACATATATATATATAAATATATATATGTATATATATATATGACCTGAAAGAAATAAAAATAAATCTGAGACAGAACATGCTTAGAGATTGTGAGTTACAATGAATTAAATTTAAGTTTAAATTATACCTTTCTATAATTTATTATTATTATCATGACTATTTTATAGAATGGCTTCCTATTCCCTACTCCTGTATTCCCTAACATAGTTTTGAGCATTTGTGTCATTTTGCCTATAGTTTGGCAGTGTCTATGAATATTTGGAGATCATTGTTCTGATTCTTTCTCAGTTTGTATGTTTTGCTGTATTTCTTTTTCATTGATAATAGCCTAGCGAAATTTTGAAGTGACTGCTCCATTGAACTTGGTATAAAGCAATGATGCCTTTTTTCCATTTATGTCCTGTGATAACAAAACACTGTAGAACATGTGGTTTATTAAAATATGACCTAAAATTGATTCTCTCAGAAGGCTGAAAGCTGTCAAGTCCATGGTCATGTCAGCATGGTGTGTGTCTGGTGAATTTTGCTCTCTGCTTCTGAAGATGCTTCTGTATCTTCTCTTTGAAGATGTCAATGAGGGAAGGAAGTTATTGTCTTTGTGTAAAAGGAAGAATACAAAGAAGAACAAATTCTCACTTCAAAGATCTCCATTATGGCATTAATTCATTCATGAGAGAAAAGCTTCATAACCTAGACAACTCCTACACAGCACACATCCTAATTCTATGGTAATAGGAATCCCATGGAAATGCATGAGATTTAAGGTTCACATTAAGACCATAGCAAATGTTTGCCAAAAAAAATAATAATTAGAAATAAAGATGCATTTTCAGATCCACAGTCAAAATATTTAGGTGTGTTTGAATGTATAAGCACTATTATGGAATGAAAACACTGTGGAAAATAATATCCATACCTCAACAAGGAAACTTCTCTTGGGAACACCTAAGACTACAGGAAACCTCAAACTATGAAAATGTAGAGTTTTAAAGCCCAGTCCCAAAAGATACACCTACAAAACATGCCCATACTTAAGGCTCAGGAACATTGAAGCAAGTATTTTAAGAACCCGAGGATCAGTGAGTTTACCATGAGATAGTCTCTTCTAGTAACAGCAGAAACTACACCCATAAAGTTTCAGCTGACATTCACAAAAATACAAAGGTCAAGGATAGAGAAGCTCATTGGCAAATCCTTAAGTTCTACCTTATCCCCAATACACCTTCTCCAATAAAACTCCTGGGAAAAAATTAAATAATATAACTTGTTAAATCATTTTTTTTTGTATAATGTGGTTTTACACAAATAAATTTTCTTTGCTCAAAGAAGGCTCTATTAAATTTAGTGTGCTCCACATATAAGGAAGATATGGGGACTGGATGGCAGTAGTATAAGCCTTTACTCCTGGTACTTGGGAGGCAAAGGCAGACAGATCTCTGTGAGTACAAGGACAGTCTTGTCTGCAGATCAGATTCCTGAATAGCCATGGCTACACAAATGAACCCTGTCTTGGACTACCACCAGCCCACCCTACTTGCAAAAGAAGAAGATATGAGGTAGTAGGGGAAGCTAAAAATGATTCCATCAAGAGTGGAGGGGTGAATAGAAAGAGAGAAGAACTTGATAATGAATGAAATTATTTAAATCACTGTGAAATTAGCAAACTTTTTAAAAATTCTTTAATCTTTTTTGTTTTACAGTCCAACTCTTATCCTTCTCTTATCTGTCAGTCCTCTGACAGGTCCTCATCCCATACCTCCTCTCCCATCTCTAAGAGGATGTCCCCACCTCCTCACACCCATCCCACAAAACAGTCCCACTCCCTGGGGCCTCATGTCTCACAAGGGTTAGGTGCATCTTCTCTCACTTAAGCCAGTTCAAGTAGTCCTCTGCTGTATAACATATAAGCTGGTATTTGCTGCCTGGTAGGTGGTTCAGTGTCTGAGAGATTTCAGAGATTCCAGATGGTTGAGACTGCTGGTCTTCCTATAGGGTCACTCTCTTCATTAACTTCTCCAGCTTTTCCATAATTCAAAACAGGGGTCCCCAGCTTCTCAACACTGATTAGATGTAAGTATCTGCTTGTTGGGTCTCTTGGAGGGCAGCAATGGTAGGCGCCTATTGGTAAGCACACCATAGCATTGTTAATAGTATCAGGTTTTGGAGCCTCCCCATGAGATGGATCCCAATTTGGGCCTGTCACTGGACCTCCTTTCCCTCAGGTTCTTCATTTTTGTCTTTACAGTTCTTTTAGACAGGAACAATTCTGGGTCAGAAACATTGATTGTGGGATGGCAAGCCCATACCTCCACTTGATGTCTTGTCTTTCTACTGGAACTAGACTCTACAAGTTCCCTCTGCCCACTGTAGGACTTTTCATATACGGTCTCTCCCTTTGAGTCTGAAAGTCTCTCATCCCCAAGGTTCTTGGTACATTCTTGAGGGTCTCCCCTCTTCCAAACTCCTGAGGTTGCCTATTTCCATTCTTTCTGTTGGCCCTTAAGGCTTCAGTTTTTTTCCCCCACCCAGTACCTGATTATAGTCTCATGAGGTCCCATTTATCATTTTTTAAATTTTTTTTTGGATATTCTATTTATTTACATTTCAAATGTTATCCTCTTTCCTGGTTTCCTCTCTGGAAACTCCCTATCCCATCCCTCCTGCCCCTGCTTCTATGATGGTGCTTCCCCATCTACCCACCTACTCCCATCTCACCAACCTGACATTCCCCTACACTGAAGCATCAAGTCTACACAGGACCAAGGACCTCTCCTCCCATTGATGCCAAATAAGGCCATCCTCTGTTACATATGCAGCTGGAGCCATTAGTCCCTCCATGTGTACTTTTTGGTTGGTGGTTTAATCCCTGGGAGCTAGGGGAGCAGGGGAGGGGGTTTTCAGGTTGGTTGATATTATTGTTCTTCCTATAGGTTGCAAACTCCTTCAGCTCCTTCAGTCCTTTTTCTATCTCCTCCATTGAGGACCCCATACTAAGTTCAATGCTTGGCTGCAAGCATCTGCCTCTGTATTTGTCAGGCTCTGGCAGAGCCTCTCAGGAGACAGCTATATCAGTCTCCTGTCAGTATGCACTTCTTGGCATCCCCAACAGTGTCTGGGTTGGATGTCTGTATATGGGATGGATCCCCAGGTGGGGCAGTCTCTGGATGGCCTTTTCTTCAGTCTCTGCTCCACACTTTGTCCCTACAGGGAGGGACTCCTTTAGACAGAAGTAATTCTGAGTTAAAAATTTGGAGATGAGTGGGTGACCCTATCCCCCAACTGGGGACCTTGTCTAACCTCTGGATATGGTCTCTAAAGGTTCTTGCTTTTCTTTGTTGGGCATTTTAGCCCGGAGTGTCCAGGAAAATTGATTCTATTGTTATTCCTGTGGAGATTCTAAACCCCTTGAGGCATACAATTTTTCTTCCTGTTCTTCCCTAAGGATACCTAACCAATCTACATCCACTGTTTAACTGTGGGTGTCTTTATCTGTCTGAGTCACCTGCAGGATGGAGACTCACAGATGACAACATGCTCCTATCTACAAGCATAACGTAGTATCATCAGTAGTGTCAGGGACTGTTACTTGCCCATGGGATAGGTCTCAAGTTGGGCCAGTATTGTTCAGCCATTCCCTCAGTCTCTGCTCCATCACCCATGCCTACATTTATTGTAGACAGGATAAAATTTGGGTTGAATGTTTTATGGGTAGGGTGATGCCCATATTGCTGTGTGGCTATAGCAGGTGGTCTCTTCTAATGTTGTGAGGCATAGCTAAGATCATCCCTCTGATCATTGGGTACCTGTTTTATTCCAGGTTCTTGTCTCATCATGGAGATGCTACCCTCTCATTACCCCAGTGAGTTGCAGATGTCCATCTATTTTCCCAGCCATCTGACCACCTCTCCTCTCCTTCTCTACATCTGATCCTGAACCCCCCATTCTTCCCTCCACCCTCTCCCTTCCAGTTCCCTGCCTCCATTTGCCTTTTACAATTTATTTCTCCTTCTAAGTGAGATTCTAGCTTTCTCACTTGGGCCTTCCTTCCTGTTTTTCTTTGAGTTTGTGGAGTATAGCAAGGTTCCTGTACTTTATGGCTAATATCTACTTGTAAGTGAGTACATACCATGCATGTCTTCTTTGGACTAGGTTACCTCACTCAGGATGATATTCTCAAGTTCCATCCATTTGCCTTCAAAGTTTTGTTTTTATTTTTGACTGCTGAATAGTATGTCATTGGGTGGATGTACCACAATTTCTCTATCCACTCTCCAGTTGAGGGACATCTTGGTTGTTTCTGGTTTCTGGCTACTGTGAATAAAGCTGCTATGAACAAAGTTAAGCATGTATCTTTGTTAGATGCTGGAGTATTTTTTGGGTATATGCCCAGGTGTGGTGTCTTGAGGTAGAACTATTCCCAGTCTTCTGAGAAAGCTGCTAACTGATTTCCAAATTGGGTGTACAAGTATGCACTCAGGCCAACAATGAAGAAGTGTTCTACTTGCTCCACATCCTTGCCAGCATGTGCTATCTCTTGAGCTTTTAATCTTAGCTATTTTGATGGATGCAAGATGAAACCTCAGAGTTGTTTTGATTTGCATGTTCCTGATGACTATGGACTTTGAAGATTTCTTTAAGTGCTTCTGGGCCATCTGAGATTCCTCTGTCGAGAATCTCTGTTTAGCTCCAAATCCCACTTTTAGCTGGGTTATTTGGGCTGTTGGTGTCTAATTTCTTGAGTTCTCTGTAAATTTTGGATTTTAGACTTCCATCAGATAGATGTAGAGTTGGTGAAGGTTCTTTCCCAATTTGTAGTCAACCATTTTGTCCTATTGCCAGTGTCTTTTGCCTTACAGAAGCATTAAAGTTTCATGAGGTCCCATTTTTCAATTTTTAAATGTACAACCTGAGCCATTGGTGTTCTGTTCAGGAAACTGTCTCCTGTACCAGTGCATTCAAAGGTGTTTCCTACTTTCTCTTCTATGAGACTTAGTGAATCCAGTTTTATGTTGAGATCTTTCATCCACATGGACTTGAAATTTGTGCATGGTAATAAATATGAATCTACTCTCATTCTTTTAAGTGTATATATCTAGTTAGATCAACACTATTTGTTGAAGATGCTTTCATTTTTTCATAGTATGATTTTGGCTTCTTTATAAAAAATATCAAGTGTCTATTGGTGTGTAGGTTTATTTCTGGGTCTTCTATTCACATCCATAGATCAACATGTCTGTTTCTGTACCAATACCATGTAGTTAGGTTTTTTGTTTGTTTGTTTGTTTTTATCACTATCTTTCAGTAGTATAGTTTGAGGTCAGGGATGGTGATCCTCTCACAGTTATTTTCAGGTTTGTTTTAACGATCCTGCTTTTGTTGTTGTTGTTGTTGTTGTTTTTCAATATGAAGTTGAGAATTGTGATTTCAAGTTCTATAAAACTGTGTTGGAACTTTGTTGGGGATTTCATTGAATCTGTAGATTTCTTTTGGTAAGATGGGCATTTATACTATGTTAATTCTACCTACCTATCCATGATAATTGGAGATCTTTCCATCTTCTGATATTTTCCTTAATTTCTTTCTTCAGGAACTTGAAGTTCTTGCTATACAGATCTTCACTTGCTTGGTTAGAGTTACACCAAAATAGTTTATATTATATTTGGCTATTGTAATGGATGCCGTTTCTCTAATTCCTTTGTACAAAGGAGGATAATGAATTCTTTGAGTTAATTTTGTATCCAGCCACTTTGCTGAAGTTATTTATCAGCTGTAGGAGTTCTCAGGTAGAATTTTTGTGATCACTTATATATTTCTTTTATATCATCCACAAATAGTGATACTTTGACTTCATCCTTTGATCCTCATGTTTATCCCTTTGATTTATGTTAGTTGTCTAATTTCTATGGCTATTCATGTACTATATTGAATAAATAGGGAGAGAGTGGGTTGCCTTGGCTTGTTCCTAATTTTAGTGGAATTGCGTTAACTGCCTCTCCAATTAATTTGATGCTGGCTATTGGCTTTGATTATACTTAGGTATGTGTTCTGTACCCCTGTTTTTTCTAATATCTTTAACATGAAGGGGTGTTGGATTTTATCCAAAAGTTTTTCAGCATCTAATAAATTAATCATGACAATTAAAAGAGCCTTGACTCATGCACTAACCCTTTTTTGAAATTCAGATCCTGTCTCAACTTTATCTCCTGATAACATCATAGAAATGCAGTTAATTTCCAAATATGTCTCTGAAAGTGTCCAGAACCAGTCCTCCAAATGAAGTCTGTTATTTCCCAATATTGGATTGATTACTAGACCAGTCCATGTGATAATCATGTTTTTTTTTTCATGTTGTTTATATGGTAGAATACATTGATGTGTTTTTATATATAAAATCATCTCTGTATCCCTGGGATGAAGCAAAGTTAATTTAGATGAATAATGTCTTTGATAAATTCCTGGTTTTGGTTGACAAGTATTTAACTGAAGATTTTTGTATCATTATTCATAAGAGAAGTCAGTCTGCAGTTCTCTTTTTTTTGTTGTTGAGACTTGTGTTGTTTAGGCATGAGGGTAATTGTTACTTTTGTTTCTATTTTGTGAAATAGTTTGAGGAATATTGGTATTAATTCTTCATTGAAAGTCTGATAAAATTCTGCATTAAAACCATCTGACCCTGGGATTTTTGCTTTTTGCTTTCTCTCTCTCTCTCTCTCTCTCTCCCTCTCTCTCTCTCTCTCTCTCTCTTTTCTTTTTTGATTGGGAAATGTTTAGTGCCTGCTTCTATTTCCTCAGGAGTTATGGCACAGTTTAGATAGTCTACTTAGTATTGATTTAATTTTATTATGAAGTATCTGTCTAGAAAATCATTCATTTTATTGAATGATTTATATTTATGATTTTATTTATAAACTGGAAAACTAGATTTTCCAGTTTAGTGTAGTATAGGCTTTTGAAATAAGATTTGATGACTGTTTTGAATTTCCTTAATTTCTGTTGTTATGTCTCATTTTTTCATTTCTTATTTTGATAATCTGGATGCTCTCTCCTTGCTTTTTAGTTAGTTTGGTCAAGGGCTTACTTATCTTGTTGATTTTTTTAATGAGCCATCTCTTGGTTTGGTTGATTCTTTGTTTTATTTTCTTTGTTTTTAACTCATTGATTTCATGACTGATTTTGATTATTTCCTGCTTTCTACTACAATTGCATGCACTTGATATTTTTTCCCTAGATCATTCAGCTATACTTTTAAATTGCTTATATGAGAATTTCTAATTTATTTATGCAGATACTTAGCAATATAAATTTTCTCTTAGCACTGCTTTCATTGTGTCCCATAGAATTAGATATGTGGTGCCTTCATTTTCATTGAATTCTAGAAAGACTTTTATTTCTTCCTTTATTTCTTCTCTGAATCAGATGTCATTATATCAAGAGTTGTTCAATTTCTGTGATTATGTAGGATTTCTGGTGTTTTCTTTTTTTCTTATTGAAGTCCAGCTTTAATCCATGGTGGTCTTATAAGATACAAGGTATTAAATCATTTTTTTTTGTATAAATTGAGGCTTTCTTTGTGACCTACAATATGTTCAGTTTTGGAGAAGGATCCATGAGGTGCTGAGATGAAGGTATATTCTTTTGTGTTTGGGTAAAATATTCTATAGCTATATGTTAGGTGTGTTTGATCACTAATGTCTGTTAGTTTTATTATTTCTCTGTTTAATTTTTATCTGGAAGTTGTGTCAACTGGTGAGAATTGGTTGTTGAATTCTCCCACCATTAATGTGTGTAGTTTCATGGGTAATTTAAGATTTATCAGTGTTTTCTTTAAAAATATGGGTGCTCTTGTGTTTGGGACATAGATGTTCAGAAAAGAGATATCATATTGATAGGGTTTTCTATTGATGAGTATGATATGTTCTTTTCTATTTTGATCAATTAGGATTGAAAGTCTATTTTATTAGATATTAGAATGGCTACTTCAGCTTGCTTCTTAGGTCCATTTTTCTTGGAAAACTTTTCCAGCCCTATAATCTGAGATAATATCTATCTTTATTGCTTATGTATGTTTCTCATCTGCAGCAGAAGATGGATCTGTTTAAGTATTCAGTCAGTTATCTTGTGTCTTTTATATTGAAAATTGAGTCCATTGATATTGAGAGATATTAAAGGCCAGTGAGTGTTAGTTTCTGTGATTTAAGTTGTTGGAGGTGGTAGTATGGTATGTCTGTGTGTTTGTGTGTGTGTGTGTGTGTATGTGTGTGTGTCTTACTCATGATTTATATTCCTGCAAAAACATCATGACCAAGAAGCAACTTTGGGAGGAAATGGTTCCACATTGCTGTTTCTCACCAAAAGAAGTCAGGACTGAAACTCAAACAGTTCAGAAAGCAGCAGCTGATGCAGAGGCCATGGAGGGATTTTACTTACTGGCTTTTTTCCCCTGGCTTGCTCAGTTTGCTGTCTTATAGAGCCCAAGACTCCTACAGAGGTATGGTACTAGCCACAAGGGGTCCTACTGCCCCTTGATTGCTAATTGAGAAAATGTCTTACACCTAGATCTCATGGAGGCATTTTCTCAACTGAAGCTCCTTTCTTTATGATAACTCCAGCCTGTGTAGAGTTGACACAAAACCAAGCTTTATAGTCTATACTCTGTGTGTGTGTGTGTGTGTGTGTGTGTGTGTGTGTGTGTGTGTGTATGTATAGGGCCCCTTTGGCTAGCAGGCTACTTGGAGTAGCATGGCTTGCCTCAGAGGGCTCAGATAGCAAGGAAGATTGTAAGGGGAAGGGAAACTTATCTGTATGGTTCAGGACATGCAGGTCTGATGAAGGTGGGTGAAGAGTTGGCAAGAGAATGGAAGTTCCACTGGGATTGCAGGCTTCTCAGAGCTGCTTAGCTTGTCCCAGGGCTATTAATTATTTTTATGCAGTATATATCCAGTGGTAAACTTAATGTTGGCCCCCATTACTTAGGGCTATGCATGCTCCATTTACTGTTAGCAATGTGTGGTATCACTTAAAATTGCCTTCTGAGGACTGATGTGCTTATCATATCTTTGTAACCTTGAGTTATATGTTTTCTTGTATATTAAAAATATAATAGTTACTTGCATCAACTTTTGATGTCGTTATCTTCACATCATCTTTATTATATAACTAGGATTTATTGTTTATAATCTGACCTTTGCATCTCTTAGAGCATTTCAAATTCTATTACAGACTAATCTTTACTTAAGGGGACAGCTATTTTCTTTCCATT
This sequence comes from Grammomys surdaster, assembly GCF_004785775.1. NCBI lineage: Eukaryota > Metazoa > Chordata > Mammalia > Rodentia > Muridae > Grammomys > Grammomys surdaster. The sequence continues at coordinate 11,922,136 of NW_021605377.1, read as the reverse complement.
CTATGCTTTCATTATTTAAGCTTTGGAAAAAGCCCTTAATTCAATATATCTATAAAGTTATAATATATTGTAGCATTATATTAAATTTTATTCCTAAAAATATTAAAAGTTACACGCCACATTATTTTCCATTTATATTTTTAATAGTTCCAATGGTATCCATTTGAGAAGTGGTTTTCATCATATGATGTATAGAAGGATTTTTTTAAAACAATTTTATATTTTTTGATACAATGATAAACTTAAGTATACTTTTCTGTATGGCCAGAAAGTAGTCACCTACTATTCAACAGTTTTAGTAAGAGGTCTGTGTAATTTGATTTCACATTTTTATTTGGTTGTCTGCAGATACAAAAGGGAAAACAAAATCAAACCAACCAACCATTAAACAAAAAACTCAAATGAAAGAAAACTCAAAAACAAACAAACAAACAAACAAACCAAAAAAGTGAGATCAAAATAGAAATTGGTTTTTATAATATGTCAAATAATTTTAGGAAGTTTACATGAAGTTAAAGTTTTTAATCCTGGACTATTATTATGATGTCAGTACAACTAGGCATCTCAAATAATCAAGAATAACTAAGTATAGTACAAATAGAGGCCTGGCACATATATAGCAGAAGTCTGCATCGTCTATGCCCAGTGAGAGAAGATGAAATTATTCCTGGAGAGTCTTGAGGCATCAGAGAAGGGTGAGGCCTGGGATATGGTGGGGAGCACCATCTCAGAGGCAAGGAGGAAGAGGAATGGAATGAATAACTATGGGAGGGAGGACCAGCAGTGAGGGGAAAATGACTGGAATGTAAATCAATAAAATAATTTTTTAAAGAAGGAGAAGAAGAAGAACAAGAAGGAGAAGGAGGAGGAAGAAGAGGAGGAAGAAGAAGAGGAGGAGGAGGAGGAGGAGGAGGAGGAGGAGGAGGAGGAGGAGGAGTGTCTTATGCATCAGATCTCTAAAGGACCTCAGTAAAGTGAAGCTCTCCTCGGGGTGCATTTGTCCTGCTTACAATATTTAGTTTTCTTTAACTTGCATTTTCCTCATTACTTTGGGGAGTGTTTATTTTCATTGGTATTGGATGGCCAAGCATTAAACAATTACACATTTTATTTTACCAGGTCACAGAGAAAAGAAGGTGCACAGTGTTCCCTAAGTTGGCATACCACATATCTAGGGACATTGTCTTCAAACTGGAGATGATGTGTTCTAAGTCTTGGGAGCGGATATGGTCAGTATCTCTAGTTGATTTCTCTGTTTGCTGAGTGGTACTATACATTATATTTTTCAGTGTGTTACTATGATGCTCATCTTTTGTGTTTTAGGATTGTATATTAAGGCCTTTCAGTAGTCAACATATGCTGATAATAAATATTTTATGGCCAAATTTTGTAGGCATAGCTAAAATTTGTAGGAAACTATTTTCAACATTTCCTAAAACCTAATTCATAGAATTTTTTGAAGAATTTTAATCTGTGCATAGAGAGAGATGGGGAGACAGACACAGACAGACAGGAAGACAGGCAGACACAGAAACTGAGAGTCAGACAGAAAAAGGATTGCAAATGGTGTAAAATTATTTTATTTTTTAATATGTAGCATAAATATAAATCTTGCAATATTTTATAGACAAAGCCTAGAAGTGACAACTTTCATGGGAGGTGCTTCAATTGAAAATTTAAAAAATGAACAACAGATTTCCAATATCTTTGTTTTGCCCGTTTGGGTTTTGGTTTAGTTTGTTTCTTTCCCTGTTTTTATAGACACCTTTTATGATAATGATTTCCACACAGTGTAAATGTTCTCTGATAGTGTAATTGACACATCTCTAGGGATGGACAGTTCTTGGAATATAGCCTAGAGATTATTAAACTAACAAATAAAACATTTAAAGGTGTACAATAAATTTTTGGCTGAGAGCACAGCAAGTCTTGTAAAGTTTTGGGCTATGTTGTTTTGCAAAAGCCAGATATGAAGATGGCACCAAGCAGAAGGACTTGATCCCTAAGCAACTGGCTTTATTCTTTCTTCCTTCTTTGAGCAGCAGCAGAATGTACGATCCTTACAATGTGCGATCTTAGCAATGTGCATTCAGTGACTACACCTTTCCACTTGGCCTACTACTTAACCCAAAGACTTTCTTTAAGCTGGCTATTCATTTTTTTTTACATCAGGAAATCTTTTATTATTGACACTGTAAATAGATTTTTAAAAATCTTGAAAAACTCCATGTAGAGGCCAAAGTTCATACGCTCTTCTTCAAATTTCACCATTTCCTTTGTGCAATTTTATGCCCAGAAGAAATAATAGATGTTCTTAAGAGTTTCATTCCATTGTCAAGTGAGGGATTTGACTTCTTTCTTCTCAGCAGCCTTCATGGATTTCAGAGTGCAACAATGCTTTAAATTGAAGCTGAATAGCACACAGAAAATTGATCAGTTTTGTTGGAGCCCTTATTTTAGGTATTGCTTAACATTCCTGATCCTTTCAGAAAATGAATCAGACTTTTCTTTTTTCTTGGCCTTCCCATTATAGGACTTGATACATTAAAATAATCTGGAATATATTAACTTTAAATTCTCTGAGCCATTCTAATTATGAATCTACTTTTTTTTCTAATTAGACCTATGAATGACCCAAAATTTATTGTGGAATCGAGAAAAAGGAAAATGTCATTACTGGTAAAGATATCAAAGGCCAGTTAACACTTACTGTACATGGATTTTGAGGCTCAAGCCTCACTACTACTTCATTTGCAAGGAACTACTGGCAAATCACATCTATGAAACCAGAACAGTAAAAACAACTTGCTTAAGAGCATGATAATTGGATATAGAAGACCCAGTTCATCTAGCTCCAAGTTAGTGTTCTGCAGAGGACAGAATAGTTCATAGTGGTCTATTGACAATAAGAAGGATGGAATGCTCCTAGTAGAATAATATAGAAAGTAAAATCAATAAATTGGGTGAAATGTGAAAAAAATTACCCGATAGATTATTTATTTGTATGTACGTATGTATGTATGCATGCATGTATGTAAGTATGTATGTATGTATGATGGGTACATACATGTCTGTGCACAAGAAAGCCATAGATACACCTCAGGTGTCATTCTAGAAGAGCCAATAACCTTGCTTTTTGACATAAAATTTCTCATTGTCCTAGCAATCAGCAAGTAGGCTAATATCACTCCCTGGTGAGCTTGAGGGAACCATTAACTTCTTCCTTCCATGTATAGCGTTTTTAAGCTTGTGCTACTGCTCTGAGCTTTCTGTTTATTTATTTGTTGTTTGTTTTTGTTTGCTTGTTGAGTATTGGAACGCTAACTCCATTCCTCATATAGCAGGATAATAACTTCCCTGACTGAGCCATCTTTCTAGCCTCACATCTGATAACCCTGTGAAACGCATCTTGAATATTCGTCCTCACATAGATTGCTTCTCTAATAGATTACAATTCCAATTCCATCATGAGGAAGTTTTTTTTCAAGAGAGCTATCACTAATTTGCCTTTCATTTTCACATAAACCTAGAAGTAAATAGGTCATTTGAATTCATTTAAACAGTGCCTTTTTCAAGGAAGATTCAGCAACTAGAAATACAATTTATCTAGCAAACATGAAGCCAGAATTAGAAGAACAAGCAACCATGACTCTAAAACAAGGGTTTGAATAAAAAATAACTCATTAAAAATGTCAGAAATATGAATATTAGGTATGTAGAAAAGTAACATGTTTAGTAAGGAAAAAATGAATATTACAGATAATATGATCTTCATAAATTTGGCTTAATAACAAAAATCTTATGCTTAAAAAATTTTAGACATAACTCAGAATAAGTACAATAATTTATTACATATATATTTAGAGAAGATATTATAAAATGTGCCTATGTATATATGAAATGCATAACATATTATTAACACATATTACATTAATATATTATTTATAATTAATACTATAATAATAGTTAATAAAATGTGTAATTATAGTAATACATAAATTATGCAATATCATATAATATATAATGATATATAATGATTTATTTATTACTATGTAAAATATTAGTTATTAATATAATATGTAGTAATAATATATAATATACAGGTTATGTATGCATATATTGTATATATATACCATGTTTTATATATGGAGTTCGAGCAGGGGTACTTTCTTCAACCTACCAGCAGTATAAGCAACATATAGAAGCTGCTAATAAAGTTTAAATCTTAGGCCATTTGCTTGCTCAACAAACTTAACCTGGTTATCCAGCCTATAACCCACCTCATGACTAGCTAGCTGTACACCTCTCTGGTCCACTGAAGTTGATGACTTTTGTCTTCATATCCTCTCTCAATTCTGTTTCTACTCTCTTCTCCCTACATCACTCCTCTGCATGGGAGCTCTACACTATTTCTTCCTGCTTCAGCTCTAACTGTAAGCTCTCTATTGCAAACAATCAGTAGTGTGACAAGCTCTGATACATTCTGAGATTGCTTTTAGACAAGTGAGGAAAGCTGAACATTTGCAAATTAGAAAAGCTGGTGATACGCCATAGAAATGACAATACCAAAATATCCTGTCATCACTAAGTACCCTGCAGATACAGTATTAACAATTCAAAATATAGAGATATACCTTCTTACAATGTAAAGAAAGGGCGTAACTTGTGGCAACTTGTGTGTCATTCATATATATATATATATATATATATATATATATATATATATTTACATTTGTGTTTGTGTGTGTGGGTAACACACACAGATATCCAATAAAACTTATTTTAGGTAAACAACATTTTTTTGCAAAATATTAACAATAATCCTATGAGTTTTGAAAATCCAGAGAAACAATAAAGAAATGTGTATCTCTGACTCTTTTTCTTGCTCTTCTGAGTCTTTTCCTCTTTCTGGATTGTCTTGCTCAGCCTGGATATGATGTCTTTGTATGTCTTATTTCTAGCTTTGTCCTGTTTGGCTGTCCTCTCTTGGAAGCCTACTCTTTTCTGAAGAGGAAACACAAGGGAAGTATATGGAGGAGGATTTGTAGGATGGAACTGAGGAGTGGAGAGAACACAAATTATATTTGGATGTATTGTACAAAGAGAAGTATCTACTTTCAATAAAAATTAAATAAAATAGAAAACAAAAGTTCTTTCCAATTTTAAACGTTTTTTACTCTTATCTTTGATTTTCATATATTCTGAATTCCATATTGAAACGTAGAGCTATCAGTTCTATTTTAAGTGGTACTTTATAGTTTAAAATAAAACTTGATAGTTTAAAGTCCCCCCTGTGTGTGTGTGTGTGTGTGTGTGTGTTTATGATAGGTAAAAAGAATATGCACTTGTGTATGTGCACATGCCTATGTGTATTTTCAAAGAATTCTAAAGTGAGACAATTTTGACAAGTTAGAAATCTGCCAGAGTGCATGCCATGTGTGTTCTTTTGTGATTGGGTTACCTCACAATTGGATATTAGCTCAAAAACTCACAATACCCAAGATGCAAATCACAGGCCACATGAAGCTCATGAAGAAGGAAGCGCAAAGTAGGGGTGTTTTGGTCCTTTTAAGAAGGAGTAACAAGATACTCATGGGAGCAAATATGGAGACAAAGCGTGGGACAGAAACTGAAGGAGATGTCCTCTGGAGACTGTTCCACCTTGGTATACATCCCATGTTCAGTCACCAAAGGTAGACACTGATGTGCGTGCCTGGAAGTGAATGCTGACAGGAGCCTGATATAGCTGTCTCCTTAGAGGTCTGCCAGAGCCTGACATATACAGAGGCAGATGCTCACAGCTAACCATTGAACTGATCAAGGGGTTCCCAATGGAGGAGTGAAAGAGAAGACTCAAGGTGCTGAAATGGTTTGTGGCCCCATGAGGAGAGAAACAATACCAAACAACCAGAGCTCCCAGGGTCTAAACCACCAGCCTGGGAGCACATAGGGAGGGACCCATGGCTCCAACTGTAAATGTACAAGAGGATGTCCTTGTTGGGCATAGGTGGGAGATGAAATCCTTGGTCCCATGAAGCCTAGTGTGGGGGAATTTGTAGGTGGAGAGGTGGGAGTGAGTGGGTGGTTGGGAGCACTGTCTCATAGAAGCAGGAGGAGGGGTATGGGATAGGGGGTTCCTGGGTGGGAGAAAAATGGGGAAAGGGGAATACATCCGAAATGTAAATAAAATATCCAATAAAAAAAAGAAAAAAAGACATAAGAAAGTACAAAAAAAAACCCTCTGCCAGATATATTAAAGGCAGAAGGATGGAAAAATATATCCTACTTTTCTTTACACATGTAAATTGAAAAGTTTAGAAAGACATATCTAAGATTTTTCTTGACCTACAGTAGTATATGCATTTCTTTGGTAAGTGGAATCCCTAAGGAGGTACTATTTAAAATTCATATATCAAACTTGAATTTTCGTGAAAGTATCTTTGATTTAATGCTGATCCAATTTTGGTGCAGCAATCTTTTCTGAAAATTTCAGAGCAAATGACACTTTATTACCCAGGTTTCAAGAATAAATACTTTGAACTATCTAACACTAAAATATTTCCCTGTAAAATGTCCAAGTTCTTGTTCCCAAAAATCGCTTTATTCTAAACTGATGAGACCTAGAATACACAGAAATGACCTTCTTCTTGAGCCATGCTAACACCTTTGTCAGCACCATGACCTTCCCTCCCTTCAACTTTACTGTAAATCATCTGTGAAGATATCAGGTCAGGGTTCAGGTTTCCTTGCTATCATTTTCTTTTCTCAATAGAAGAGGCTAAACTCCATGTTTCTAAGCTTTTCAACATGCTGAAAATCACTGCCCTCAATAAAGGATAACTGTGCCCCTTCTCAAAACATCATAGAAGAAACTTGTTTGTTTTTGAACACTGGGAAGATTCTGTTCAATATCCTGACCCTCTGTAATTCTCTCCTGTTTCTTTCTTCCTCCTCTCTTCCTTCTTCCTTCACCCTCTCTCTCTCTCCTTTTCTATCTTTCTCCCACACAAAAAGGAGAGAGAAGTGCCTTGCTGTATTACTTTACAATCTACCTATAATGTCATAATTGACGTGGAGATTGGTTGTTATAAGAGGAAGAAAGTAAATAAAGATTTCAAATATGATATGGGCATTTTAAAATGTCAACTAATGTTAAACTTACATTATTTGATGTAATTATTTCTTTTCAACTTCTATTAACAAGTGCTGAGATGTAGAAATGACCTTACCCTTTCCATAAAAAATAAAATGACCATGGAGGCAGATGAAAAGTTTTCAGTGATGAGTTAATAAAAGTAAGGTTTCTTACTTGCATTATGTCTTATCACATGGGTAGGTTAGGGACCTAGTAAATAAGTGTATAATGGGATTCTGAAATATTCAACTTGTGAGGACAAATCTGTACTGGTCTAACTCTACAACCCTAATTTTCTTGATATTAGAGATGGCTGGCAAAAAGAGTGCACAAATGTATGTTTTCTAAAGAAGTATAACTTTGGTCTTTTTAATTATTTAAAGAAATTTTATATCAAATGTTAAGTGTAAAACAATACTATTTACTATTCTTCATTGACATTTTGACAGTTACTGGATAGATCCAAATGGACATAAAATGTGGAAAATTACTTTTATAAAAGATGTGTTTATATAAATGTGCCATGACATGAAAAAATGTATAACTAATACATATTTGTTTGCTTGACATGATGGTTCACACTTTCAATCCCAGAACTTGGAGACAGAAGCAGGCATATGTCTATGAATTCAAGGTGATTCTGGACTGCTTGGTGACTTCTGTGCCAGCAAGGGATACATGGATAAACCCTGTGTCATATTTTTTCTATATATATTTTCTAATTACCAATATCCCATGGTCCACATAAAACACATTACCATATTTTTGAGATGGCATCTCCTAGGAGCAGTACTGTCCTATCTTTATAATTATGATTATACTTACATATAAAATTATATATAGAGAATTATAATTCCCAGTTGGGCCATGAACTCTCATTCCTCAGGCCACAAAGTATCAAGTGTTAGAACTGAAGGCTTCTAATAATGTACAGTTCATAAATTGTACCTTAATAATCATAATGTTGAAGTGCATATTTATTATCTTCTCTTTCTTTTCAATTATTTTATTACCTTTCTAATTCATTTTTTATTTATTATTTTTGCTTATATGTCTGTTTTGTGTTTGTGTTTTTATGTTTGTGCTTTTCACAAGTTTTTAAATTTTTAATTATGTTATATGTTTAGGGGGCTTTGTTCATGATTTTCTCTCGTTAGCCAGAAAGAACATAAGAACATCATATTCCCTGGAGTTATAGTTGCAGGTGATTTTGAGCATCCTGAATTGAGTCCTGAGAACCAAATTCAGGTCCTCTACAAAACTACTATGTGCTCACAACTCTTCAGTCATCTCCCAGTGCCTTAAATTACCTGTATTTTTTAAATGTCAATATTTTCCCATTTATAATCATGAGAACAATACATTGTCATTGTGATTGCTTTAAAGGACAGAGATTTTAATGAAGATTAGAGCATTAGTTAACCCAAGATTAGACAACATTCTAGGCTATGAACTATTTCTTCCCAAGCTTGTTATTTGTTGGATATATGCCTCTTAGAATTAAATGGTTTTCAAGCATAAAATTTTCTATTACATTTATAATTAACATGTTATCAGTTCATGTCACTTTTGCCCAAATAGCCTAGGAAAGAAGTATTTAATGATACTTTCAGACCTATAATTATAACATATTTTGTTATTCCTTTCTCCTCCAAGGTGTTCATTTATGTGATATTGTTATATTTTGAAAATGATATCTTTAATTCTTATTTTTCCTATAAAACAAATTACTCAAAGAAAATGCATTTTAGCTAATGAAAATTTAACAATCTGAACACTGAAACTCTAAACAATATTCTAGTGATTTTGAAGCTAGGTAACCTTGGTGAATACAAATACTTAGTAGAATTTTGTTTTGCTAGGATTAAGGTCATATAGCATGAACAGTGTTCTTTTCCGCAGATTAATAATAATAATCTCATATGAATCATGGAAATTGCATTACCTGTCATTCATCCATAAATTGTTAATCATAGTTTACTTAATCAAAATGGAATACATTATACTAATGTTATGACATTTTTTAAAAAAATTATGACACTCTGCATTAATTGTAAAAAAGTACCTTCAATACAGAACTAATCATAATATAGCTAAATTTTATGATCAAATACTGTTATAACCTTTTTCATGAGTTTACAGTATAAATATATTAATCATTTTAAAAGTCTCTATCAAACATTAGTCAAATTATCAATCAGTTATATAATGAAATGATGGGAAGATTAAAATAGCATAAGTAAATAGCTTTTCCCTATATTTTGATTGATAATACATATATTATCAATATATATTATATTATATATTTTATGTATATAATATATTATATTATATATTATACATATATTTGATTGACAATACTATATATTGATTATGTGTTATGAACATCAGTCATTAGAAACTTTTTAAAAAATGATAGCAAAATGCAAAGCTTCATGTATTTTGATATAAGAATCTACATCACTTACTCACATATATAACCAGGTCCAAAAATCATACCTTAGTAGATTATAACATATAATTTTATTTGACAAGTATCTGGGCTATGCTAGCATTATCTTTATCACTAGGTCTCAACATAAAAATAGAGATCTCTGCCTTTACAAGTAGGACCTAGAGGAGAAGTCAGAACTGGTGGCATCCATTATTTTAATAATTTTGCTTTAGTTAGTTTACTTCAAATCTCAAGGCATACAGGAAAGCTTATTTTTCAAGTGAAATACTATAGAAGTGTAATTATGTGTTTACAGTGTTTCCTAAAATTCAGCTAGTTAATCTATCATTGGAAAAGGTGTAGTATTTGAAATTATATTTTATTAAAACTATTTTTTGCCAATAATTCAATGTATTCTAATATACACCCCCCCACACATGTATGTATATATGTATGTATGTATACTGGCACTGCTTTTAGGCAGTACATTATTGTATATCAAAGGGTTTGTGGCTGTGTTAGTATCTACATTTCTCATTTGGTAGGGTCTAGAATTCTTTCTAGTACACCTTGACTATAGACTGTTAGATTGTTAGATTGTTGGTAAACTTCTCCATGTACAATGAGTGAGGTGTTATGTTTAGCAAGAGGACTTTGCATGTATATATATATACATGCACCCAAAACCACACAACCATATATATATATGGTATATATTATATATAATTCTTTTTATTTAAGCATTTTTACCTACTGCTAAAATATATTATTGATTAGGCTATGACTGAGTGGCATGAATCCCACCCAAGCATGGCTGCCTTCTGTGTGGCCCAACAAGGAAGTGAAAGAGTCAGGCTCAGATACTTACACCCAAACAATGGACAGAAGCCTGGGACCCCCTGTGGTTGAATTATGGAAAAGCTGGAAGAAGCTGAGGAGGGCAATCATCCTATAGGAAGACCAGCAGTCTTAACTAACCTGAACTCCTGAGATCTCTCAGACACTGAGCCACCAAGCAGGCAGCATACACCCCTGACACATTTACAGCAGAGGACTTTATAGTCTAGCCTCAGTGAGAGAAGGATCTAACCCTCAAGAGACTTCAGGCCCCAGGGAACGGGAAGATGTGCTGTTGTAGGGGTAGGAGTATGTGGGTACATCCTCTTGAAGACTAGGGAGGAAGTATTCTATGAGGAACAATCATAGGGCAGACTGGGAGAGAGATAATGACTAGACTGTAAAAAATATTAAAGAATAATAAATAAAATTATTACTCTTAGATAGGCATTGTGCCTATGCAACACATTTAAGAATATAAATTTTTGACCCTATCCTTCTATAACTACTATAATAATCTGTTTTTAGATGATTGAGCAATACAAATTAAGGGCCAGATAACAAATACATAGGTCTGAATTAATTATAAAACTATGTTTTCAAGATATTTCAATTAGAAATTGCTGAGAGTAGTCAAGGCTTCAAAGGTGTCAGAAGTCTACAGAATACTACATTTCAGTCCATTTTATTATTAAAGATCATTTGACTAGAGTCTTGTCTGCTCCTGACAGCACCCCTTTATTGGTTCAAAGAATAAATTGAGTATAAATGGAGTTACTCCAAATTTGACTAGAAAGCCTCTAGGCAAGAATTGCCTCAATTTATCTACAGACAAAAAATACTTTACAGGAAAAGGACACACTATGCAGCATAGTCGACTGATAGCTCTGCCAGGACAGGGTAAACAGTCCTTCAAAATGCTGCATTACAAAGGTCTGTAAGATGATCCTGAGCCAGAAGTTTAAAGACTGATAGTCCAAAGTTTTGAGAAATGGGGGATTGTCCAGGTAGTCAGCTGTCTCTACAAAGTGGATAAGTTTTAAAAACTATGTTTTGTGCTTCCTATATTTTCAGGTAATATTTAAGTTGTTCTAAGATTTCTGATGTGGTTGAAGACTAGTTGTAGTCTCATAGCCAACTCAAGCTCTTTAGCATTGAGAGAGATGACAAAGACTTGAGAGGATGGTTTTCAGATGGTATACAAGCTAAAGTCCAGATATAATGCAGGTATAGAATTAAGTTAGGATAGATGATAGAGTGATTTCTCTAAATTGATGAAATTAATTGACTGTGTGTTAAGTATATCTTATACTTTATAAATTATATAATTGTAATAATTGTGCTCAACTCGTATCTGAGAGAAAAGAGCCTTTTAATTGAACAAAAAGGGGGAAATGTGGATTGTCCTAGTGCTGATTGTGTTTAGATGATAATTCTGTTTCCTGAAGAGGGACTGCCAGGGGAGTGGGTCATGTACTCAGATATTTTCATGTAAACTTTCTCTCCATCTTAACTGGTCAAATGAAGGCTATAGCCTGTGATTGGACAGTGGAAGGTAAACATGGAGGTGGAGGGTTTGAAGAGGGAGACAAGGAGATGGAAAATAGGGACAAGGAGACAGAGGAAGACTAAAGAAGAGGAGGTGGAAGGAATATGTATCAGAGCCACATGGCCTTGAGAAGCCACAAATAACAAGGGATCTCATAGCTGGGGAATAATGTAGTGTAGTGATACATCTGCCCAATCTGAGGATGCAGCTTACAAATATTAAAAAAAAGTTTGTTTTCCTTTTGAGACTCCTCAGAGCCAACTAAATTTTTATTTTCAAATGATAATTGATTGAAGATACCTTCCATAATAGAGGCATTTGACAACTTCTCTTTCATCTCTAGGATCCCATCAGGTGGAGCATCCTGAACTCCAGGTGAATGCTGTCCCAGTCTCTGTAATTTCATGTGTACATTGACCATATTCAATTAGAGGGCCTTCTGACTTCTTGGATTTCATCATTTTTGTCTCTTATACTCTTCCTGAATCCTTTGCAACAGGATTCCCTGAGCCCTGAGAGAAGATATTAAGTAGATCTTCTGTTTCCAGATGAATGCTCCAAGGTTTCTTACCCTGCATATTTTCCAGCTGTGGGTCCCTCTATTTGTTCCCATTTGCTCCCAGAGTAAGGTTCTCTGAGCAAGGAACTGGTGTATGTATTTACAAAATGTCATTAGATCTCATTCTATTGCTCTTCTTTTACTCTGTGTCCCTGGACTATCTAGTCTCAGAATCTTAGTCAGTCATGCATTGCAGGTAGGTTATGAGCTACATTTCATGGAGTGGATATTAAGTCAAATAAAATATTGGTGGATTACACTCACAAGCTTTGTACTACAATCCTACTGGCATTGCTTATAGGCTGGACGCTATATAGATCAAAAGATTTGTAACTGGTTTGATGTTTCCATATCTCCTTTGGTAGAATGCAGAATACCTTCCAGTATACCTTGACACTAGCCTGTACTGTGTACTTCAACTTCTACATGTTCAATGAGTTAGGTTTTGTGTTCAGCAATAGGACCTTGTTTCAGTTTGTAGAGAGCATGTTGTTAAACATATTACCACTTAAGTATTGATCCTTGCTAATGGGATGGGTCTCAATATAGACCTATCATAGATTGGTCATTCTCTCGATTTCTTCTCCCTCCCCCATGCCTGAATTTCTTGTAGACAGGATAAATTTGGGGTTAAATGTTTTGCGGGTGGATTGGTGTCTCTATTGCTCCACTAGAGTTTCTGTTTGGCTACAAGAGGTAGCATCTTCAAGTTCCATATGCCAAGTGGAATGAGTCACAGCTAAACTCACCCCCACTGATTATTAGGTGCCTCCCTTATCCCATGTCTCTGTCTCATCCTGGAGTGCTTGTAGACAGGAGCTTATTGTTCTCTGAGAGGCTCCAATCCACAGCTGACTCAGACAGATGCAGACACTTACAGACAAACAGTGAATGAAATTGGGGTCTCTTGTGCAAGAATAGGAAGAAGGATAGCAACCATGGAAGGTGATAGGAACGCCACAGGAAGACCAACAGAGTCAACTAACCTGGACCCTTGGGATCTTAGAGTTTGAACAACTATCCAAAGAACATACACAGGTGGACCTAGACCTTTCTGCTCATATGTAACAGATATGCAGCTTGACCTTCATGTGGGTCCCAAACAACTGGAGTGGGGGCTATACTAAAAGCTGATGCTTGTATGTAGAATATGATCTCTTCCTTGGGCTGCTTTGTATGGCCTCACTGGGCAAGGAAGCACCTAGCTTCATAGAGACTTGAAAGACTATGGTAGAGTAGATATCCATAAGTACCACCTTAGTACTCAGAGGAGAAGGGAAGGGCAGATGTTGGAAGGATTGTGTGATCAGGGACCAGAAGGTAAGTAGTGAGTGGGATATAAAGTGAATAAGTAAATATATATATATATATATATATATATATATATATATATATATATGGTAAATTTTCAAAGAGAGTTTTTAAATGTAAATGAAATACTGATTGTTATTTTCATTATAGTCACTGAGAATGAGAGTCTAGACACGTAAAATGAGAGCCCAGGAGTATCTCAAAGATAGGAGAGGTTAATTGAAAATTTATATAATTTCAAAATAATATTATAAAGTCTATAAATGTCTATATGATGAGCATTCTAAAAAATCACAGGAACAGCAACACGTTGGGTTTCTGGGGATACTGAAGTTTCCAAGATCTATGAAATTTTAGTGACAATCTGACAATAATTGAAATTTTAATACAAGTAGAGAAACATTTTGAATTTCCTTTTATGGGCATCAAATAAAGGAAAGTCTTACTATGTAGCATGAGTTTAGGCATGACCCAAATTGTTTTCAATATCTTTCATTGCAATGTGCAATCACTAATTATTTCCTTGGACAATATATGCATTTGAAAAAAACCAGACTGTCAATATACATAATAAAATAATTTTATTCATTCTTTTAAAGGAGAAAATTGCCTGTAATAGTTTCATTGCTGGATATGACAGAAGGGCAAAGTTCTCAATGGTACTAAATAAAGAGACAAGCTTGAGTCAGTTTTATTAGTGTGGAGACAGATGAAATATTGACTCTAAATCTGATCTCTACTTATTATTTCCAAGTCTCCTCATTTTTCAGTTTTTACCGAACAATATGTCTGGTCAACATAAATTCTCGTGCTGTTATACCATCAGTCTTAAATTAGTTTCTATGAACTGTGATGATTCATTGTTGTAACTTGTCCTCAACAATAAGTTTTAGCAAAGGATAGTGTCATTTTGGAATATGCTTCCCTTGTGACAGATAGAATTCTGAAAGGACCAGATGCCAAAAGAGTATAAGATGAGCAAAAGATGTGTTAGGGGGAGCATGTAAATTAGATGACTATGAAAGATAAAACAAGTACTGTGTATAGAAAGGTAGACATTAAGACTCTAATGGTTTGTTGATATCTGTAAAAGAATCAAGTCGACACTTTGAGAAATAAAGGTTTCACTCTGGATATTCTACACACCCACAGATAATCTTAGGACAAAATTTATCAAGGGAATATATGGTAGTTAAAGACGAGCTGGTTTTGGTTACCTATGAAGTTTAAAATTTAATAACAGCAACATTTGAGAAGCATGACTTTGATAAGAAATTAATGACCGAGGACAGTGAAGTCTAATGATACTGCCATTTGGTTATACTATTTGAGTAAGTTCTCTGGACCACATTTGAGAGATACATGTATTATTCTTGAACTACACACAAATCTACTTACTTCTTGAGGTCCAGGGAATAGTTCTAGTATACTTTCTATTGGGAACTAGGAGAGAAATGTAAATGGAAATAGCATTCTTCATTGCTGATATTCAGTATCTTCCGCCAGCATTTTTCCTAAATATCTGGTACCCTCAACTGTCAACCCCTGTGATAGTCACCTCACTCAAATCTTCAACGCTTGGGAATGTTTAATTGGGTTGTTATTCATGTTTATAATAGATGAAAGGAAACATCAGGAGGTTCTATGTGAATCAACTGACTATTGTGTTCATGAATGTCCTTCCTACTATTCAGAGTCAACTGTCCATTTGCTTTAGTCTGTTGATCTCTCATCACAAGGACGCTAAAATATTTTAAGAAAGTTACACTTCTGGCCAGTAATCCCCATTTTCTGGTACTATGTGCCTCTTTTGTTGTTATGTGCCTCTTTTGTTGCTCAAGAGTCATAATTCTCTATAATCTGAGTAAAAGCGACAGTTTGTAAGTCCCCATTTAATCTATTGGATTTGGCAGTAATGTGGGTTAAAATTGCTATTCATATTGGGTTTCTGGACCTATCTATCTTGTCTTATTGGGAAGATCCAAGTGATTAAATATGTGTGCTGCTGAAATAAAAAGGACAAATCACTATTCATATCAATGAGTCTAAAATAAAGTTTAAACATTTTAGATTATACGTTTTCCTAGTAACATAGTACAAAATGTACCTAAGACAGTATAGAGAGTTTATGTGCAGTTGAGTTCATGTACATTATGCTTTGTGAACGCAGATATTTGTAGCAGGATGGTTTCCTGCTGCTGCTACTGTTTGCAGTGGAGTGACTGGGGAGAAGCTAATGTGGGAGGAGGAAAAGGAGAAGGAAGAGGAGGAGCTGGGGTAGAGGAGAGATGTAATAGCCAAGGAGAGCTACGGATGGATCAAGAACAGTCCTGGGTAACAAATTTTATTTTATTGGGTAACAATGCTAATTGTGTGGGCATCTTGTTAACTGAACATTTCCAAAAGTATAAAGCCTTTGGATAATAATTAAGCTTTAGATTCTCATTTCTACCAGGTACCATGTGGGTACAGGGCATTGTCTGTGGTTCAGTCAAGCTTTGTGGAGACAGTGTGGTAGATTGGCTGAACCATCTCCCATGCTGGCAGCTCATGGGTTCCAGGGCCAGTGTTTCTGGCCTGTGTGAGCCGAGCTGCTGTGAGAGCACACTGCAGCTCTTGTCCTCAAGCCTTGTCTAGGTGGGAACATGACAGCCCCATAAGATCAAGCCATATCGGGCTAGGGCGTTTTAAATATTATCCTCAATAGATACTCAAATATAAAAACAGGACCTCATGTTAGTCTCTCTCTCTCTCTCTCTCTCTCTCTCTCTCTCTCTCTCTTTCTCTCTCTCTCTCTCTCCCCCCTGTTTTTCTCTTTCTTTTCTTCTTTCTTTCCTTCTTTTTTCTTTTCATGATTTTTCTAAATTGAAATTGGATTCTTTTTCATACAGTACGACCTGACCACAGTTTCCCCTTCCTCCACTTCTCTTACTGTCTCCATACATCTTTTCTCCCAAAAATTTATTCTTCCTCGTTTGCCTGTCAGAAAGAAGCAGGCTTCCAAGAGACAACAGCTAAACACGACAACAACAAAAAGATAGAGTAAGACAATGCAAAAGCCATCATATTGAGTATGAACAAGGCAACCCAAAATTCCAGAGACTATTAGGAGGAAAAGTGTCCCAAGAGCAGGTAAAGAAATTAGATATAAAGTGGATACCACTGTTAGGAGTCCCACAAAATACCAAGCTATTTGCCTCAACACATACACAGAGGACCCACTAGAGACTCACCTGGTCTCCATGCTTTCTGTTTTGGTCTATGTGAGACCAACTTAATTGATTTTGTGGGCCATGTTCTCCTGGTATCCTCCATCCTCTCTGATTCCAGAATTATTTTCCTTCCTTCTTCTATGGAGTTCCTCAATCTCTAAGGGATTGGGAAGAACCCAGTGGAGACTTTAAGCTTAAACTCTCTGCATAATATCTGGCTATGAGTCTCTGCACTTGTTCTCATCTGCTGTTGGTGAAAACCTCTCTGACTACAACTCAATAAGACACCAATCTATAAGTATAGCAGCATAGCAGAATATTATTGGAAATGTTTTCATTGATTTTCTTTTCTATATATCCTAGAACTCTGGGATATAAAGGCTCCCGTTGTCAATGAAACCACAATATATGATGGTCATCTATTTTGTGATTATATACTGTCAATGCTCTGCAATATGAAGCCACACTAAACTGTAACATCCATAATACCATCACATTCCACCCCCTGATCCCATAGACTTGTACAAACACATATGAGTCTATGAGGGCCAAACCTAGACATAGCATAATTTTTAAAAAGTACAGTTTTTCACCTTTGTTAACTGCAACAAACTTCTTTCTCCTGGCCTGATTCCACTTGGTTTGTATATGCTTGGCCCAGCGAGTGGCACTATTGGGAGTTCTGGCCTTGTGGGACAGGTGTGTCTCTGTAGGCATAGGCTTAATAACCTCATCCTAATTGCCTGGAAGTCATTCTTCTCCTAATAACTTTCAGATGAAGATGTAGGACTCTCAACTCCTCCTGCACCATGCCTTCCTGGATTCTTCCATGCTCCCAACTTGATGATAATGGACTGAACCTGTGAACCTGTTAGCCAGTACCAATTAAATGCTGGCCTTATAAGAGTTGCCTTGGTTATGGTGTCTGTTTACAGCAGTAAACCCCTAACTAAATCAACAATATATCATGACAATATTATAAAACTTAAAGATGATTGTAGACAAGGGATGAAAGACGTCTATCATGTTACTATAATGGATAACAAATACACTACATCAAAGTTTTATGCTTGAGCCTGGTAATATCCTCTTCTGAAAATAAAATGTTAATACATCTTTAAGATAACTTGTAAAACTACAATAAACAAGTATTTTATTTGTCCTTAATTTTCAAGAGGTAGAACATATGATTCAATATTTCCATTCTATCAGTGGCAAGATGCCTAACCACAAAGATTTAACATAATTTAACTTGTGATTTATCATATTCTCTATATTCCTCAAACACTATAATCTAATAATGGAGGAAATTTTAAAGGTGAAATGAGTAATTTGGTATAGGTGAAAAAAGGTTCTATAAACATACACTCTGGGTTTTCCAATAATTCCTTCATGTATTGTTAAAAGTTGTGAGCTCCCATGTGAGTGCTGGGAATTGAATCCAGGTCCTCTTGCAGAGTAACTAGCACTTTTCAATGCTGAGCAATCTCTCCAGCCCCAATTTATTTATTTTTTTAATGTATGTGTTTATTTGACTGTGTAGGTATAAACGTATGTCTCACGCATACAGGTGCCTGTGGAGAACAGAAAATGGTACAAGATATTCTGGAGCTGGAGTGGCAGGTAGTTATAAGTAGCTTGGCATGGGCACTTATAACTAAACTGATCTTCTAGATGGAGAAAAGTATAATAATTAATGAGATTCTACAGCGTTAACCATTCATTCTGAAAGCTACTCACATATTTTTACCTACTTTAATTTTATCATAATTACTATTTCATTAAAAGATAGATGTAACAAAATATTAACTTAAGCCAGGATTGGTATTTTAGGTGAATAATTAATCACACAGCTCAAGGGTCAGTATAGAGTGAAGCTTCGTTTGAGAGAGTATCATCTAAATGGATAGGGTACTTGGATTACAGACAATGACATTTTACCAAAAGAATCTGAAACTTTTGATACAGTTCAGAAATTTATTGTACTTTCCATAAACCTGAGTATAATCCATAAGAAATATATGATGCAAGAAGAAAAATGTATTTCCCCAAGTTGTCTTCTGATCAGAACACATATGAATAGAATGTAGGCATTTGCATACATACATATGCACAAAAGTACAAAAATAAATAAAAAATTATAATTATACAAAAATTTTTCAAATAATTTTATTGGGACTTTATGTTGATGAAAATGCCTAACTCAGAAATTCTGATATTTCAAATCATATGTGTAAATTAGCCATTATCGCAAAAGGAAGTTTTGCTCAGTATTTCTGGAAGAATAATTATTCTATTCCTATTATTATAGTTATTTATCAAAAGAAAATCAGATTTATAAAACAAAAGACACCTTTTATAAGGCAAAGATTTAATATAACAAATTATGAAATTTAAGTAATTTGATATTATAGTTGAATGATTACAATAATAATATCTTGAGTTGATTGCTTTGGAAGATGGATTATCGTGTATCTAATTGAGGTGAATACTTTAGATAAATTCCAGTAATTTATCTAAACACTGAACACTACAGCTGTTATAACTTCGAATTAAAATGATATTGTAATATTAGCTAAAATAGTTTGCTTCAAGGTACATACCATACCATTTACCAAAGAGCCAAACATTAACAAGAGTTCAAGGTGAGAGATACAATAGAAATAAGTACTTACATTTACAAAGACACTAAGAAAACCATGAATGTAGCTAGCACACCTCTCTCTGACCACAGTGTTATATACAGGGCTATGGTCATATATTTTAAATGAAGCAATGCCTGATATTTCACACAGGACTGTCTTATACTACAAGATAAGTTATTAAGGGATCCCATAAACCTCTTACATGAAAGATATACTGAGCAGTCTATCTTTGATATAGAGTATTTGAGATTGAAATACCAGAATGTATTCTGAACTCTGATCTTTGGACAGGCTATTGATTATGTAGAAATTATTTTTCACACTTTCACACATTGCAATAAGTTTTTTTTTTTTTACTGATATGCATTATTGAATGGCAACATTTGTCCAGCCTGTTAAATAATAAAACTTCTTTTAAAAATAATAACTGTAGAAAGGTAGCTTCTTCACTCTCACTCTCAAAAGACAAGCATGTAGACATTATCTTGAAAGCCTTAATCAAATCTGCAAGAAGTTTTTCAACGAGACTTCTGCACTTATCAAATTACACTCCTTCTTTACTATGCATGGAGAGCAAAACACTTGTTTCCTGTGGTTTATTAGTGTCTCCTTCCAAATGTCTGAGGAAAATTAAAGACTTCTTATATTACTTGAGAAATGCAAAATGCATGCTAGATTGACTAATAAATATTAATGTCATTAAAACAAACATTGCAACAAGACCAAAACTCTTTTAGACTATGAACCAAAGAAATATTACTTTTCCTTTTTGAAATTGAAAATAGATTATTTTCTCACACAATATATCCTGATTATAGTTTCCCCCTCCTCTGTTTCTCCCAGTTCCTCTCCACTTCTACTCTCCTCCAGAAGATCCCTTTCTTACTCCCATTAGAAAGGAACAGGCTTCTAATATATAATATCCAAACCTGACAAAAAAGACAATATAATAAGTTGAAGTGAAAATTATCGTATCAAAGTTGGACATTGCACCTAACAGGAGAGAGTCCCAAAAGCAGGCACAGATGTCATTTTTAATGTGACTATATCAATAACTTGCAAAACCATATCACCTGTGTAATGTGTTAAATTATCTCCATATCATAGGCATCTGTGTAAATTCAGTAATATTATTTGGCATCATGACTTGACTTTCCTAAAGTACTGTATTAGCATATTTAATGCCAATTTACATTGCAAATATGTGTCAAACTGAGTATTGTGATTTTCAATATTCTCTATGGTCAGTAAGAACTAATAAAAAGGACAGAGGAGGTGGACCATAGCTATGTAATTAACTTTATGTGGTTTGTTCTGCAGAGGTTTCAATATGATATAATGAAATCACCTTTGTTCACAAATGCTAACTGGTTTTGATCAAATCAGATAGGTTTAATATTATGCATCTTTACTGTTTGAATTCAGATGTATAAATATTTAATTTATGCAAGATTCACAATAATACCAAAAAAAAAATGTGCTGGTTCTTACACCATAAAGCTTCTGTTGAAGTGAAAGTGAAAATTTAGAAATGAATTTTAGTAATATTTAATAAGAAATAAAAAAAACATGAATAGCTTTTTTTGAGATATATCAAATAAGGTAAAAAAAATTATGCTAGGTGTCAGATACTTATCTGGAGTTGTTGATCAGGGGTCTAAGAAATCCAGAAGCAATGCAAGCTAATGTCATTCCCCTTGGTTGTCTTCCTGAATTTGAGAGTAATGCCTTATTGCTGCAAAGAATAACATCTTCGGTCAAATGACTACGAGACATCAGTGAGATATTGACTTGCAATTTTTCTCTTTTACTGTTAGCTCCATGGGAGCAAGTATAGAAAAGTTATGAATAGTCATACATCTCTGTAAGCTTGTGAACTATGCTATTATGTTGTATCCAATAAATAATATTATTTTCCTCAAAAAATAATAATTTGATATAACATAAAGATATATGATTGGACTTCAATAGCAGTAAAACCATGCCTAATTCTGTAAAGCAAAATAAGAACCTATGGCTTAAGGGGGTCATAGACCCTAGAGGAGAACTTCTTCCTGTTATTCAGCTAAATTGATATGTAATCTAATTGCATTAAAAATATTTATTCTTCAACCCATAGATTCAGGCATAACTCTCATTGCTCATCAAACAAACATACTCTTGCAGCAGTAGAAGGTGATAATGAAGAAGAAAAAGTATCAAAACCCAGGGAACCAGTGATTATGTAATACCCATGCTAAAATGGGAAATCTATAGCATAATCCTATATCTGAACACAGGGAAGATTTTTAAAGAGGAGGAAGAAAGATCTTATGAGCCAGACAACCAAGAGTATTGTTTTGAAATAGTGTCTTGTGCACATGACAAAAATTCTGCCCCAATGAATTGTCAGCATCTATGAGCAACTTAATCATCTCTGAGAACCTGCATGAAACTGGCACAAGACCACAACAGTCAACATACCAGCATGGATGTAAGATGACTCACAAGGCCCTAAACCTAGTTGAAGAGTGGGCTAGAGGTATCAGATGACTGCTGGTTTGGAGAGAGATGATTTTCTTCAAGAATGAGCACCAGGATAGGTTGTCTATGCCAAAAGTTACAAACACTATTCCCACATGCTTTCATGCAACAGGCAACACAAATTGGATATTTTAGATATATTGGATATTTTGTTTTGTTTGTGTGTGTGTGCGTGTGTTTAATAGCCAATGAGGACAGAATTTGAGAAGGAATGTAGGGAGAGACATGAGAAGTATTGGAGCAGGAAGGGTGGATGTTTTCAAAATACATTGTACTCATGCATCTCATGGATGCATTTTACAAAGAAAACACCATAAAAAGTAACAACTCAGAGTATGTATGTCTATATATACACATACATGTATGTGTAATATATATGACTATAATATATGTATATATACCTGTATATATTGCCTAATTCATTCATTGTTTTTGGTTTATAAGGTATCTATTTAGAAAAATTCAAGAACTACATGTTTTAGTTCACCAGTTAGTCACAAACATTCAAACTCTTCTTATCATTATTTAATATTGGAAGTAAATACTTCATTTAAAAAAATCTTTCCTTTATTAATTCCAAATTTTTTCAAAAAGGCTACCTCAATACATGTTAACAAATATTAATATAAATACACATATTTGCATAGTTTATATTTGTAAAGATAAAGAAAAATTATTAGAATGGAACATATCATTATTAGTTATGGAAAATAATCTTTATTGTCCATTTCTAATCTCATTCTTTTGGTGAACGAACATCTTGATCAAATGCCATCACACAGCATAAAGCTTATGCAAATAACACTGTAAACATAATATTAGTACTTAAGCCGGAGAAAATAAACTATCCATTTTCTTATCCTAAGAGAAGTCATGAAAACTTTTCATCTTAGATTAGACAATTTTACTTTGATGTGAATCTTGAGTTCTTAACCTTGTGGGTATTGCAATATTGATTCTAGCTTTATAGACTGTCAAATATTAAATGTCTTTAAGGCTCATACTTGCATGAAACATAATCACACTTCTTTAGTTAAACTATAGAATCCTCACTGGACAGAAATTCAGTCGTAGGATTCCATCTGGGTTCCAAGTATTAGTAGAATAAGCTCCAAATAAAGAAGTAAGTGAATACATAAATAAATAGACCTAACAAAGCAGAAACATCCAACCATTGAGCAGTTCTAGAATATTCTAAGTAGTTATAGCTGCTTTAAATAGGGCAGGAAAGCACATGCTTACAGGTATATGCTTTCAGGAAGATTGGTTCTTGTGATAAGTAATTTTTATAATTAGTAATTCTAGCTACTCTAATAATTATATTATTTTTAGTTTTCTACTCTACATCATTTAAATTTTAAACAAATTTAACTGATGCAAACTTTGAAATACCTGATAACCTATTAGATTCCATGTATTAAGACATACATCTCAAACTTTTCTGGAATTTAAGCAAGGAGATGACCAACTTAACAGGTACATGGAGCTTATTAATTTCGTTCAATTTCAATACTTACTCTGCATTCTGTATATGAATAGGAGATTTCGAAAGATTTTCTTTACTACTTATCAGCAGCTTTATGTTCTCTTTAATATCCTTATTTTATGTTTCCCTTACTATGTGCTCCAGTTGTTTTGCAAATGACACTACATTTAAGCTGAATCACTGCCAAGCAACTCATTAAAGTCCTCCATTATTAAAGCCTGGCACTGAGTCCCCACAGGCTTCAGAAGGTTATAAAGGAGAACATGAAGAGTTAGACTTAAACCTTCCCTGTAATTACAGCAGAACATATTTGGAAGCCATTTTCAAAATTATATTTAGACCTTTCCTATACATACTGTGGAGAATTATTGAGTTAGAATGTTCACATTTGAAAAGGTATATATTGTGGTCAAAAAATCTTGTAGAACATAAGAATTACTTCTGCATTGATATTGATCTGTAAGCTCCTACTGAACTCTCATTTGACATAGTAACTAATAACCAACAAATATTGACAGCCTCAATGTTTGACCTATTCAATGTATGTGACCAATTCTCTGAATATTATCCATGACTTTAATGAACAAATATCCCTGTTAGCACCAGACTCTATGAAACACTGTTCACAAACATTAATCCCAAGCCTACTTAAAACAAACAAACAAAAAAACCAGCTTCACTTACATAGAAATCTCCATCTTTCCCAATGATTTAAATAAAAAAATCTGAATGTTCTTTGTAAATATATAAATATTCCTTATGAATAGAGAGACCTTATTCCAAACTACGTTAACAGGAACTTACTTGAAAACAGGAATATAACTCCACCATTTGATACAAACACTAAAACTAGGAAAGAAAGTTCTACATTTGTTTTATGTTGCAATTATGTATGCTTAGGCATCATTTATACAGATTAATTAAAGTAATTTCTTATTTCTTGTTACTCAACATTTACGAAGTCTCTTTGTAAAAGTCAGGAGTATGCAGCTGTCAGGAGAGTTATTTCAGGAAAATTGAAGTGGCTTAGGAAAACCGTCTCAATGGAGAGATTTTTTGATCCAGTGTGTTGCAATCACCATGGTAATGTTTGTTTAATGTCTTTCTTTCCTGCAATAGTTTCCATCAACTTTCCTTTCCCTTTACTTGCTTTCTGGGGTTCAGGGTGGTTCTCAGGTCTCCCATTATGCCAATTTGAAGTGGTTCCTGTTTTAGTTAGGATTTTACTGCTGTGAACAGACACCATGAACAAGACAACTCTTGTAAGGACAACATTCAACTGGGGCTGGCTTACAGGTTCAGAGGTTCAGTCCATTATCATCAAGGTGGGAATGTGGCAGCATCCAGGCAGGCACAGTACAGGAGGAGCTGAGAGTTCTCCATCTTCATCTGAAGGCTGCTAGCAGAATACTGGCTTCCAGACAACTAGGATGAGGGTCTTAAGACCATACCCACAGTTACACTCCCACTCCAATGAGGCCATACTTTCAAATACTGCCACTTCCTGGGACAAGCATATACAAACCATCACAGTAGCATTCTATTTCAGACCATTCCAAGAGCTTTCCTCATGAGTTTCTACTACCTTTCTAAATATCTGGCATTTTAAGTAGGTTACTCCAAATTCAAATTGCATTTTTGTTTCTCTCATTAGTTTGTTTATTTTAAACATGGGATTTTACATTAACAACAAATTTATCAATAGAGTAAAAGTGTATAGAAAACAGATCTAAAAGTGAAGATAAAAATGTAAAAGTGTATGTTAAAAGCAAGTGAACATATGTATATGTTTTAACAGAAAATTTCAAATACAGTTGTATTAAAAGATAAACACCAACCTGGTGTTTACTTATACTTGAGACCTAGTGATCAGATTATCCTTTATAGTTCATAGAATATATACAGAAATCTAATACATTGCACCAGATTAAGAAATATAATAATGGTATTTAAACTTGAAACAGAGGCTGAAAGACTGCTAAATTTGTTACTGACATAAATATCTATTACATGTTGATTGATTAAATGTCTCATGAATCCCTAAAATAGCAGAAATACATTTGACTACAAAATTATAGAAAACATATCTTGAGGTTTTGCCTCTAACAATAATGTGGAATAAAAATTATATTAGTAATATCCTACCCCTGACTTTTCCACTATCATGTGCCTGTTAGTTGCAGTAATTTCTTGTTTCCTTGTTAACATCATTAACTCAAAATGTAATTCTTTTAAATGTATATTGGATAAGACACATGATCTTTTCTAATCATGAGAGTAATTTAGTTAGGATGGGAAAACATTAAGTAGTTTTACTGGAAAGCAAAATGAATAATGAAAACAGAGTTAGTAGATAATAAGATTGTCAATGTTTACAAAAAATTCTTCAAGTTTAACCAGTCTAGTTTCTTAAGGCCAATATCTTCCAATGCTTCCACAACTAAAAACCTCAGTAGCTAAGTAATCTGTGTCCTGCATCTAATAATTTGAAGCTGCTATTTAAAGATTTTTTTCATTTTGTAATATAAAATAATATAGCATACTTAAATTTCTTTTATAAATTAAAGGCTGTGGATATAGAACTATGGACTTACCTAAAGTGAATGAGACCCTAAATTCAATTCCAAGCACAGTGAAAACATGTACACTATTAATGATATAACTGTGACAGCAAACATTATCTTGATGTCTACGTTTATGTTTAAAATTTTTAAATTAAATTTGCTTAAGAGAATTCCAAAGCAAAACTGAGCGTCTAAATTTTAAAAATAATTATGTGCTGGGTTTTGTAATTGCCTTGTCTTGCACAATTTTAAGAAAACTTGTTATTCTAGGTAATGCATCATAGGGCCAACTGCTGTTTCTGATACTGTAAACATAACCTTGTTTTGCTGTAGGTAGCCTTTAACTTGCAAGTAAACAGAGAACAATTTTGCGTTCTTTCTCTTTATAAGCAATGACTGATATTGGTGAGAGCAACAATATTTGAGAATCCCTTTTCCCAGGACACATCATAGACCTGGTACCAGTATATGAATAAAAGAATCCCAATTGTACAACATTTATTTTCTGTCAGACTGATGAATCTCTGAAGGGTCCCAGACCCATAGCATGTATGTGAAGTTTCTGTTCCTATATGCTTTAACAGTGTGTGAGCCAGTTAAACAGTTCTACTTCCTGAACTATTAATTATTTCTTTATATGGGAGGTTTAACGTCTTTCCTTCTATGATCCAGAAATGCACACTACTCCACTGTTTGCTCAGTCTTCCTACAATATGCAAAAGCACACCAGAGTGTCATTCATTCCTTTCTAAGCTTAACAGTATGTATTTGTCAACTCTGCTCCACAACTGGTGGTCTCTATGTTTCTTAAGCCAATTACAAGTAGGTCAATGTTATCAGAGTCCTAAGTAAGTGAAAATCATTGATACTTTGTCTTTCTATGTTTTTTTTATTTTTTACATTTTATTCAATATAGTGAAGGTGACATTTTATATATTGTCACAAATGACAGACCTCTATTGTTTTGTAAGAAAAGTGTTTCTCTGAGTATATATAGCATATTATTTTTATTCTTTTGTCAGTTTTGAAATGTCCTTTGTTTCATTTTCATGCTTATTGAAGATAATATGAAAAAGAAATATTGGAGAGAAGATTAAACTTTAACATTTGATTTCATTCTCTTTGTAAATGTATCCCCAAGTAAGACAATTGGACTATTGTAAATGATTTTATACCTCATCTCTAATTGATAGTGATTTTCCAATTCATTATGCCCTTTGTATAATATTTAGATTAATTTTAAGTTATGCAGCTTTTCATTTTCCTTTGAGATTATGATCTCTATCTTTATATCCGTTACATACCATCTATTGTCAGTGTATTATCTAGGCAATTTTGAATATCCTATAAGACACATGTATATACTGTACAGAACATGAAATTATTATATTTTTCTTTGTCTTTATGTGGAAAGTTATACATTACTAAGAAGTTTGCAATGTATACTATAAATTAGAAATGTACAGGAAATAAAATCATATGTCTGAATTTGAATTTGAAAATCTAGAACTAGTTTAATGAAAAGCAGAAATATGTAGAAATACAGAAACATATACCTACTATTTCTGCAATAATGATATGAAAGTAGAATCCTCGCTTTAAAATAGTACAAGTTAGAGTCATCTTGTGTTAGCATTGTCCTGAATGTCTCATTTGATATAATGAGAATGTAGAATTTAATGGAAGGTATAAATTGTGAGAATGAAGAGACCTAAATAATATATATATATATATATATATATATATATATATATATA
>NW_021605377.1:11888791-11894024 GCF_004785775.1 Grammomys surdaster | reverse complement strand
TATGTGTGTGTGTGTGTGTGTGTGTGTGTATGTATATATGTATATATATATATAGTTATATAGTTATATAACTAAAAAGATTAAAATATGCAAATAAAATTCTTACCTATTTTAATATTGTCAAACTGAAATAGATGTAGATATGACACATTATGTACTCACTTTATATTGAGAGACTTCATTGAAATTATTTAAACAGTTTAAATATATAAATGGAGAGTTTTACTGTCAGAAAACTTAAATATTAAATATTTTTATTTCAACCTTTTTATATATTCATTGAAATTCATTCAAATTCTCAGCATTCTATTTTATAAAGATGAAAAACCAGAGTCATCTAGAAAAGTATGATGCCTAGAATTGCTAGCATAACATTGAGATGAAACGCAGCTTTGGGACCATGAGAGAGCCTGATTTCTAGTCTTACAATTTGATTGCAGTGATCATAGTATATTATGCCAGTTAGAGAAGAGATACAAATAAATGTAACTGACCACACAACTGTATTATTTCCAGAAAAAATGGTTCTTGAATATAGATATTATTACTTATTCTAAAATAGTTTGAAATAACAGTATGCATGCTTATAAATACTCAATAACCTCTTTATAACTTTCACAAAAATAAAAGAAATAAACCTTTACTAATCAAATACTTAAATATGAAACAAACATTTTCAACTTCTAAAGTGAAACACAAAAGAAATCTGAGTTTTGATGGTCGCTTTGATGGTTAAGTTTCAGGTAAAGTACTAGAAGCATAAAAGATGAAAGAGAAAACTATACTGGTTTTTATTACAATTAAACACACTCTGAAATTATATTGGCAAGCAAGTAAAAAGAGAAGCTCAGACTAAACAAACACATTTGTGAAACACATTGGTAATAATTGGCCTGTATCTATAGTGCAAAAAGGAAAATACCAAATAGCCAATTAAAAAATGGGCAAAAATATGAACAATGGATGATATCAAAGGATATATGCAAACAGGAAATAAACATATGGAGAGTTAGTCATCATCATTATTAATTGAGAATGGCTAATTCAAAACATGCTATAATATATGTTTTATAAATCCAAAATTTGAGTACACAAACTACTAGTCAGGTTATGGAATTATAAACATATTACATTCATTCTATTTTTAAGGAAATATGATAAATACACTTTAGAGGGCCTATTAAATTTGTTAGTGTGTTAAACTAGTCTTATCATACAATTTAAAATGGCATTTTAAGTATTTGTCCAACAGACAAAAGCTTTTACAGGTCTAAAACTACATAAAATATTCAAATGAATTCCTTAAATACGAAGCAAGAAAGAGATACATCAATGATTGAACAGATAAACAGTAATAAAATATGCACAAAATGACTGTATTCAGGAGTGAGATGAGATACAATGCTACACAGGTAAGATTACCACTCAAATGAATACGGTTAAGAGAGAGCAACAAGTCTACAAAGAGTACTTATAAATCCCACACCTGATTAATCACAAGGAATCAAAGCTGTAATATATTAGGTTGCACTAGTAGTTATGTGATGATATGCATTTCTGCATACCTTCATAGGATAAAGTATCAACATTCATATATACAAAATTTTAAATCTATCAGTTTGTGAACAGATATTTCTTCAATACTAGTCCTACAAGTAAGGCTTAAGGATCATGACAGATAAAATGGCTTGAAATTTTTTTAGAGCTAGAAGACCGGGAAGTCTGCTGGGAAACTGTGTCCTAGACATGTCTGGCAAAACAAATCATGAACCATCACCATATCGATACACATGTAATGTGAAAGGGTAAACACTTCACAGGGATCCATCCCTAACAAAGAACTGTAGTCAATTCATTACCACTGAGAGAGTGAGAATTAACTTCTTCCAGGGGAGAGTCATTTAAAGGGTAGGAGAATGGAAGAAGAGATATCACAAAATTAAATTGTTTTCCAGCATATTAAATAAAAAAGAGAATAATAAATAAATCTTACTGTTCAAGTCTGTATTCCTTTCTCAGTGACTCAGGGAGCAGTTATTTAAACTTAAGTTTATAGGTAATGTTATGCATGCTTCGCTATTTATCCATTCAATACTAAGCATTGTTAAGCAATTCATAACTTCATATTAACAGAAAAAATCTAGTAACAATTGTTTCAATTCTACAAGCAAATCATGCTCCATTTCCAATATATTTGTATGTATCAAACAACACATTTATAGCCATGTGAGAATAGGGCTGAAAATTGGTTTCTTTGTTTTTGTGCTACTATCTTATACAGAATTGTATTAAAACCTCAGTTGTTTTGTCTGAACAGAAAAGCAATGTAAAGATGAATAACTAAACTTTTCAAGGCTTCCCATCACTAATTTGCCTGTTTCCTCTAAGCTGAGTTTCTATGGATATCTTTGCTTGGATGGCAATATTTTAAATGATACCTTTATACAATGTTTCTCTCTCTTCAGTTGCCACATTCAAATGCATTTGTGGAACCCAGCCATGCATATAAACAGCAATTTTCCAATACGTGTTTCTAAAACAAGCCATTTCTAGCTATCCCACAGTACGAGGTCCAACTGAAGTATTATTATAATCATCTAATTAAATGATAGCCAAAGCAGAGAAGAAAATTATTGTCCACTGGCAATGAGACACACACACAAAAGCAAACAAACGTCAGTGGAAGAGAACAGCTGTAGCGTGTGTACAGAGGCATTTATCTTTGTTAGAGCGATGGAATAGAAATGTAAATCATAGTGAATCTGAATATGGAAGTAGTTGTTTATTCACTGTTGATGAATATATATTTTAATTTTAATCACCAGAGCAGCAATTTCTCCCTATCACACTTCTCTCCCGGGGCTTCTCCTCCCTTTCCCCTTCTTTATTGTCTTATTCCTCTTTTTTTTCTAACTTCTAAATGTTAGGAAGCCTCAGGACTACGTTTTAAGATATTTTCCTTTTAACTTTATACTCATTTCAGAGATGTCCCAGCCTGAATGCCACATGTTCACTGATTTCTAATGTTCGCCAGCATTTGTTTTTTTAAAATGCAGTCTGATCCAATTCGCATGGGTCTCAAGTTCACTATTCATCTCCATCTGGCTTTGAGCTCCTGACCCTCCTAAGTTCTTTCATTACAGGTGTGTACCATCAAGTTCTCACCAATTCTTTTATAAATGAGTGTTCTCATCAGTGCCTATTCTACTAAATGGAAGAATCTAATAATCCAGTTTCTATTAAGGGGGTTCTTAACTGTTCAATACAGATGTAAACTTAACAATATCTTTATTTCTACAATAAATTAGTGATCCTTGAACCTTCTTGTCTACTTATATGCAGTCAGGATATAGAACTTCCTCTATTTTTGCACCTTAAGTGCTGTTGATTTTTCCATTATTCAGTATTGTGTTTTGGTATTATTAGAGTTTGAAACAGCTTAGTAGAGTCTGATTTTCCTAAAGTTTATTACTTGTCATACCAGTTATGACTTTGGAAGTAGCTGTTCATGCCTCCTTGAAAGTTTTTGTTTTTGTTATTGCTTTTTGTTGGGGTGAAGGACTATCAACACAGTAAGCTCTCATTTAACTGATTTCTTTTTCTCCATTGCCCTATACTCCAGTCTTATCTTCTTTTTCACTGTAGAATAACACAGCTCAACCACGCCAGGATAGAACTTATGTTTAGGAGTAGTTGAACAACATGTAATAGTCTCTACAGTTTGATATAGGCTTTTATTTGGTTACATGACAATGGCCATGCAGAATCTTCAGGGAACACTGTATGAGTGCTTTATTCATGCTACTCTACTGTAGCAAGGGATATAGAGACCCTCTAGATTCTTCAGTGCAAAGGCTCATGGAAAACCCTTCCCACTTGTCAAGAACCTGTGATGAATTTGGTGGCCTCTGTGCTTATTACGTAGATTGTGCATGTGACAAGCAAGCTCTTCTTCCTTTTACTATGCTGTTCGTACTCACAGCAACATTTAGCTTCACCAAGATCACTCAGGCTGAATGTCCTGTGGATGATTCTGTTTTTTTTCTCCTCAATATTCTTTCCAAGGTTAAAACCCTCCTCTCCTCTATCTGCCTCTATCAATTCTCTGGATGTGACCATTAATCCGGGGAATTATATACCTAGAGAAGGAGCTAGAGTCACTAAGTAAGTCTGTGGCAGTTGTGAAGCGCACTGGGTCGTGCTTGCATAACTATTTCAAGGAAGCTCTGTCTGATCAATAGAGACCTAGAATACAGAGAATCTATAACGATTACATGCTTAGAGATAGTTCTTGGAAAGATGGTATCAGTAATTGATAGGTACATATCCGGAAAGTTGGCTTGGTACTGTGAGCAATTAAAGTAGTATGACAGATGATGTCATTTGATGATTGGACCAATACCCAAAAATGTTTAACCTGTCCCTCACCTTGCATAACCGTGTAACCACATTTGCTCCCAGCTGGGTAAGTGCTCATGTTTACAGGACATGCCTGGCTGCATGTTTATTTTTGGCTTGCAGAAATTTTGTTTTTTAGTGCAAAATAAGGATAGGAGCAGATAGACCCAGTGTAGTGGGGAAGAGGGAGAGGAACTTATAAGGGGCTTTTTGCAATGATACTGTTTTATAATACTGATGTCATGAAAAAATAACCAATGATGTCACTGCTCAAGTCATTTGGGACCACCTGATTGAAAGGCAACAGGTAGTCCATATCTTCAGATGCACATAACCCCCTTCCCAATCTCTAAACGTGAGTCTACAGCTAGAGATAGTCCATAGCAATAGTAGATTGATAGTGTATATTATGCTGTTTTTGTGGTTGGTGTTTTATTTTGTTTCCTTGAGGTTTTTTTTTTGGGGGGGGGCGGTTGCTGTTATCACTATAACTTTTCTATCACTATCACTATGGCTTTTGTTTGTTTTATTTTGTGAAATAATTTATTAAAATAGGGAAGTGGAGAGGATCTGGAAGTACTTGGTGGAGGGGTTTATAAAATAGAATGTGTTTATAAAAAGATAAAGAGAAGGGAGATATGTTCCATGGAGGTGTAGTTAGCTATGGAGGAAGGGGTACCTCAGTGGGATCATGAGGAATCTCTTCTTCCTGAGGGACCAGTCACAGAAAGGTATAGTATAGAACAATGTTTATTCAGAGCATTGGGAGGGGAGGTAAGAGGGTAGTATAGGCAGAAGAAGGCAGAGAGGGGGGAAGGAGGGGGGGGCGGAGGAG